>NC_026007.2:18017798-18299827 GCF_000442705.2 Elaeis guineensis | reverse complement strand
ATAGATCTACACAAACTAGGACAACCTTTGCACTGTAAGGGTAAACCTTACAGCAGGACAACCTTGCAGTTTGTGATTGATCTAAAATTTTAATTTTAGATTTAATAATCAGATTATAAATTAGATCTAATCTAAAAATAATTTAAGCATGTATAAATAATCATGTAATAAAGAACCTAGGCTCTGATACCAATTGTAGGAACTAGATCTAGGGTTTCAGGGTTAGATCTTAAAACTTTTTCAAGATCAACAGCGGAAGACTAAATAAATTAAAATTTATTTTATAAAACTAGAGAATCTCTAGATCTAAGATCCTATTACATGATTATTACATAGCATTAAATCAGAAATTAAAATATATAAAATAGCATGAACTACATGTTGATCATATCAACATGTTTCTATACCACATCTAATGTATGTATTAAACAATAGATCAGATATATTACCTGCAAGTTAGACGTTCTAACCTCGCTGATCTGGGCTTGAGGATGATGTTGCAAGCCGCACATGTGTTCGGCCTCTAGGAGTCATCCACACGAGCCCACGAATCTCGATCAGAAGTTCTGCTTCAGGAAATCAACACCGTATGCTAGTACTGCGCTGATCCTTCTTTGATGGTTGATCAGGTGCCTCCTTCTTCTTGATTTGGACTCTTCCAAAGATGGAAAGTAGAAAGAGGAGTTTCAGATCTGAGACACTCTCAGAAAACTCAAGATGGAGGGAGGAAAGATATGAAAACAAACAACCCTAGAAGAAGACCCTCTTCTTCTTCTCATTTCTCTCTCTAGACATCCTAACTTGTGTCTTTTATATCTCCACGACCCAAAGGTTTCTCTCTATAATTTTTGGAAAACCCAAAGGTATCTCAAATCTCTATGTTCTACAAAACTTTCATAAATAAACTCATTTTATAGAGAGAGATATGATAAAATCTTTGTCTAGGTCAAATACCTAGTCAAGACTTATCCAAACATGGCAAGATAAGGGGCGCCCAACTCTTGAGCACCTCCTCCTTATTTTCATGCATGGATCATCAGCAAAGGGTACACAATATGTACCCTAAAAGCCATAAAAATTCTAAAAAAAATTTGGATAACTTCGATGCAAAATTGAAAGAGTTTTGGATTTCTAAAACTCTATCTCATAGAATTCGAAATCCAAACTTATTCCTCTTTGATTTGATCCAAACCACCTTCCATTTAAGAAAGAAGAGAGAAAACCTTTTGTGAACATGGGAGAGACCTGGGAGAGGGCTTTTGTCATACAAAATAAGTGAAGATTGGCATTGAATAAGAGAGAGGGCGTGGGGAAGGCTTATGTGGCGCAAGGTGGAATCCTAGTCTTACTAGGATTCTATCTCATGACTTGTTTTAATTTGGTTTCTCAAACCAAATCAAACCAAAATTAGATCAACCTAATTAAAATAGGTTTTAACTCAATTAAGAACCTAATTTAATCAAATTAAATTAGATTTAAATCTGATTTATTTTTCTAATCAAATTAGAAATTAGATTGACCAAAGTCCTAGTTGAACTAGGACTAGTTTTTCCTTGCACTTGGCTTATCCAATAAATCAATTGGACTTGATCCAATCAAGCCTAAATCAAATCTAATTAAATTATATTTAATTAGACTTAATCTCAATCTAATGGCTTAATCAAATTAAGCCAATTAGCAATCGAATTGCTAATCGATCCTCCTGTAACACTTGCACTGGGTTAAATGTCAATCGTATTGATCATTTAACGCTAGAATGATTCTTAATCGTTGATCAACCATCCGATCGGATCATGAACTCTAATGTGTGTGACCTCATAGGTTCGAACCTAAGCTGGTAGCATAGAAATAAATTTCTGTACCAATCGAAGTGACCATCTAGCAATGATACCCGACGACCGGATAGGTCGAATGTATAGAACAACATCCTTAGAACCCATGCGGATATAGTTTTCATATAATTCATCCTCTTGACCAAAATGATCATAGGATACCCCAGAGTCCAACTGTCAACTCTGATTAGGTTGTCCACATTGTATTTCAAAATATCAAATCCATCTGATGGATTACCCTGGCCAAGATTTTGCTAAATTGAAATACAGCGACTCATTCTTCTCTAACTCTTGGAGTGGTCAATCCCATCTCAATCACACTCTGACTTCGCAAGTACTTGACTGTGCCTAGAAGCCTTCCATCCCTGAATTAGAAATTCAGTTAGTCCAGTACCAAAGCACAGTGAGTTGCTTGCAAGTCACTGAGGCGATCTCAAGTCTAAGGGACACTTATACCTATATCCCATCAAAGACATTCTCGACAGCAGAATGCTCTGAAGTTGGTTACGTTCAATGACGATGTACCCTTACATCTCACCTGTATGCCATACCAGTGTCTCCACACTCCTTGGTTAAGAGGACAACCAACCCATATGGCCTAAGCGACCTATGCTCGATAGAAGCTGTCGTCCTTATTAACAGCTTATCATTTGGTCGTGAACAGTTTTAAGGACTAATCGATAAATCCTCTCTTTATCGAACTTAAATAGTCCTAAAGACTTCATCATAACAACGGAGTTCATTAGAAGATGAAAACTTATGATGAAAATACCAAATATATTTTATTTATTAACAAATCAATTACAATACTTGGTTGCTCAACTGTCAACAGCTTGACGATTGGTTTTTTGGGACATATTTTCCAACAATACAAGTCACTGATCCTTAGTATTTCTTAAATACTTTAGGATGGTTTTAACAACCTTCCAGTGATTCTCTCCTGGATCAGATTGGTATCTACTCACTACCCCTAGTGAGTATGCCACATCTGGTCGTGTACATGTGATGGCGTACATGATAGATCCCACTGCCGAAGCATATGGAATCCTACCCATACGCTCTCTCTCTTGAGGTGTTGTCGGACAATCCCTTTTCGAGAGAGAAATTCCATGGCCTATCGGTAGATAGCTTTTCTTGAAATTCTCCATGCTGAATCTTTTCAGCATAGTATCAATGTACGTGGACTGGGATAAGCCAAGCAACCTTTTGGATCTATCCCTATAGATCTTCATCCCTAGGATGTAGGAAGCTTCTCCCAGATCCTTCATGGAGAACTGTGACGACAGCCAAATCTTTATTCCCTGTAATGCAGGGACATCATTTCCGATTAAGAGAATGTCATCGATATACAATACAAGAAATACTACTACTGGACCATTAGCCCACTTATAAATACAGGGCTCTTCTCCATTCTTAACGAAGCCATACGTTTTGATCGTCCTATCAAAATGTATGTTCCAACTCCGAGATGCCTGCTTAAGTCCATAAATGGATCTTTGTAGCTTGCATACCTTAGACTCATCTGTGGATGTGAACCCTTAAGGTTGTATCATATACACCTCTTGGTCCAGCTCTCCGTTTAGGAAAGCTGTCTTCACATCCATCTGCTAGATTTCATAGTCTAGATGGGCAGCTATCGCAAGCATAATCCGAATAGATTTGAGCATTGCCACAGGAGAAAACATCTCGTCATAGTCTATACCATAACGTTGACGATATCCCTTGGTAACCAGATGGGCTTTATAGGTCTCCACCTTTCCGTCTGCGCCCCTCTTCCTCTTGAAGACCCACTTACACCCTATGGGTTTCACTCCTTCGGGTGAGTCAACCAATGTCCACAAATCGTTGACCTTCATGGACTCCATTTCAGATTTCATGGCCTCTAGCCATTTCTCAGAGTCAGGTCTCTGCATTGCATCCATGTAGGTGATCGGATCCTCATCATTTTCATCAAGTTCGACAGGATCGCCATCCCGGATCAAGAAACCATAGTATCTGTCCAGTTGATGTGGTACTCTACCAGACCGCCTTAAGGGTGCATAATCAATGGGCTCCGGATCTGATCTAATCAAATCCGGTTTAGGTTCAGTAACATGTGTCGGATTTTTCACCTGTCGAACTTCGTCAAGTTCGATCTTAGAGGCAACAGTTTCTTCACTAAGGAACTCTTTTTCTAAAAAGATTACCTTAAGACTGACAAACATCTTTTGCTCATCAGCAAGGTAGAAATAATACCCTTTGGTCTCTTTTGGGTACCCTATAAAATTACACTTGTCAGACCTAGGTTCAAGCTTGTCTGTAATTAAACGTTTAACATAAGCCGGACACCCCCAAACTCTAAGGTACGAGAGTACTGGCTTACGTCCTATCCATATCTCATATGGTGTTTTGGCTACAGACTTACTCAGAACTCTATTTAGAAGGTAACAAGCCAATTCGAGCGTATATCCCTAGAGGGAGATCGATAGACCAGCAAACCCCATCATGGATCGAACCATGTCCAATAAGGTCCGATTCTTCCTTTCAGACACACCATTATGCTGTGGTGTTCCAGGAGGAGTCCACTGAGAGAGAATTCCATTCTCCTCTAGATATGTCAGAAACTCATTGGAAAGGTATTCACCTCCTTGATCAGATTGAAGAATTTTAATACACTTCCCAGTTTGTTTTTCTACCTCATTTCGGAATAGTTTGAACATTTCAAACGACTCCGACTTATGCTTCATTAAGTAGACATACCTATACCTCGATAGGTCGTCTGTGAAGATTATGAAGTAGAAATATCCACCTCTTGCACTTGAGCTCATAGGTCCACATACATCAGAATGTACCAGACCCAAGAGTTTACTGGCTCGCTCACCTTTTCCAGTAAAAGGTAACTTGGTCATCTTTCCAAGAAGATAAGACTCACAGGTTGGAAGTGATTCACAATCACCAAGTTCAAGAATTCCTTCTTGAGCCAACCTGTTTATCCTGTTCTTATTGATATGACCTAGCCTACAGTGCCAAAGGTAGACTTCTGACATATTATCTATTCTAGAGCATTTACCGAAGTTTTGAACCACATTAACAGGCTGTGATAGTAAGTAAATTCTATTATTTAATTGTCCAACAAACATTGTAACACCATTCAAAATGATATTGTAAATATTTTTTTTATTAAAAAATCATAACCGTACATGGCCAAAAGGCCTACAGAAATAATATTTAATAAAAAGCTTGGACAATAGTGACATTCACTTAGAATTACATTACGAGAATTGATTACAAGACTCATGATTCCTAAAGCTACAATTGAAACTTTGCTTCCATCTCCAACGTTTAGGAACCTCTCGCCTTCATCAAATCTCCTACTGATATACAGACCCTGCATCGAATTATAAATATGATAAGGGCTTCCGGTATCCAATACCCAGGCAGTAGTATCACAAATGAAAAAGTTGCAAGGAGTTATCATATAATTACCTTGCTTCTTCTTCGGCCTGTTCGGGTCTAGTAAGGCAATGTATTGAGGACAGTTCCTCTTTCAATGCCCCTGCTTCTTGCAAAAGAAGCACTCCGCCTGGCTTTGGTCGGGCTTGCACTTCTTGGTCTAACCCTGTGCAACCATCCCAGCATGAGGCTGCACCTTCTTGTTCTTCTTCTTCTTATTTTTCTTTCCCTTCCCAAAGGGTCGACGACGAGAAGAAGACCCTCCCACTACATTCACTGACTCCTTATGGAGCTGGTGATCCTTCTCAAAGTTCTGCAGCAACCCCAACAACCTGTGGTAGTTTACTGCAGGCTTTGTCATTCGAAAATGAGTAAGGAATGGGAGGAAGGACTTGGGCAAGGAATTAAGGATCGCATCCTTACTGAGCTGCTCGTGCAGAGGAAAACCCAATTTGCTTAGGCGCTCAATCATCTCGATCATGTACAGTACATGATCAGTGACAGAGGCCCCATCCCTCATCCGAGCATTGAAAATGGCACAACTAGTTTTGTGCCTTTCAACGTCGTTAGGCGTGCCAAAGGAGTCGTTCAACATTTGAAGCACCTCCTGTGGCTGGGCATTCTCAATCCTGTGGCTGAACTCGTCATTCATTGCTGCCAGCATAATACATTGGACGATGGTGCGATCATTGAGCCACTTCTGGTAAGTATCTCGGATCGCCTTACTAGCGTTCGGAGCTGGCTCCTCAGGTGCTGGATCCGTTACTACATAAAGGATCCGCTCATGCTCAAGGATGATTTTTAATTTTTGATACCAGCTATTGAAATTAGGTCCCATGAGCTTGTCATTATCTAATAATGATCGGAGCGACAGGGTAGTGGCCATAGCTGTATAAAAAAAGACCAGACCTCTATTAGTACATAAATTAATACTAAAGACTTGGACTTTAGTCTAAAATTTTTTCCAATATTTTTACAAACTGGTAGCCTCAACCTCCAATTCGAAGAATTACTTTAATTCCTTAATGGGTACTAGAATCCACACAGACTACACACGAGCCCAACTTTGGTTGGTCAACCCATGTGCATCTATGGGTAGGTTCTTAACCAGTTGTTTCTCTAAACAACTTCTAGTAATTGATCTTGCCCCAGAACCTAATCAGTAGGCTTTGGCCTCCACTAAAAAGATCTGGTTAGGTCCAACCATTAACATGACTTAATTTGATGAATCAGACCAATAAATGATCAGGCCCGACTTTGGCCGGCCAACCTAACCACCATCAGAAAGACTCAACCAAATTATCATATTATGAATGATAATTTCATTAGCCAATGAGCACCAGGCCTTTGGACCTCCAATGATCATTGAACTAATGGACTCATTATCACTCACTTAATGGGAGGCATTGACTTAGTTATCATTATAACTTAATCATATTAGGGACCTAATAATTTTTGAGAATTTTATTAAAGGATAGTAGAGAAGAAAACATCCAGCCAATTTCAATCCTCACACTGACTTCACCAAGTCAAATTAAAAAAGATTTAATTAAAGCTGGCATTAGGAGCACCTAAATCAGTCACACTGATTTACCTAATGACATGGGTGAGCTCTAATCACCAAGTGATCTAATCAAAATCTAACTTACCAGATTGACCAGGTAAGTGAGATCAGTGGTGAGGATTTGCCATTAACTCGTCAATGATCGAATCAATGCGAGTAGCTCCCGCTTAAGTACCACTGATCAAAACTGCCAAACTTACCTTAGACACCAACCGGTTCATTAGTTTTAATTTTGATCAACTTAGTAAATAGGGCTTCACCGCGTAGCCATGAATTAAGTCCATCTTGGTCTAGTTAAAGACATGGATCCATTCAACTACAACTATTGAAGTTGAGTCTAGAGTATCCTTGACCTAATCTAATTCAACTTTTGATTAGATTTGATCAATTACTCCATTTAGTCCATTTTTTAAGCTAACCTTAGGTCTAACCCAATTATGGACCTAATTCATCTAACCCATTGACCCACAAGTTTATGCAATTATCTTAGGTCTTAATTCACAATTCTAGACCTACTAGACAACACTTAATTCTTTTAATTAAGTACTTGGGCTGATGGATCAGGGTTTGACATTTCGAAAATAATTTTCAAATTTTGAAAGATTTTATTTTTTGTTCACCAAATGTGTTGACTCATTTCACAAATGGGTCAGCACAATTCATAAACAGCAATCCTATTGCTCATTTCATAACAGAAAATAACTCAAAATAAATTATGAATTTTTTTTAGATCTAATCTAACACATTCATGATAAATTTTATAATTAAGTTCTTTCGCTACTTCATCGGCATGGGATATAATTGCATCGGCACCCCTACCGCCATAGGAGACCCCATCGAAGGGGAAGAGAGGGCCTTTAAACCCTACTTTTCTCCTATGACCGGACGACCATGGCAACCAACCCAATTAGATTACTTGCTACTTGGATCAAGTATATCTAAATATATCAATTTTAAAATTTAAATTTTAAATTTCAAATTTCAAATTTCAAATTTCAAATTTCAAATTTCAAATTTCAAATTTCAAATTTCAAATTTCAAATTTCAAATTTCAAATTTCAAATTTTAAATTTGAGATTTCAACCAAATTTCAAATTTTGAATTTCCAATCTTTGAATTTTAAATTTTGAATTTTGAATTTCAAATTTCAAATTTTGAATTTCAAATTTTAAATTTGAAATTTCAAACAAATTTCAAATTTCAAATTTGAAATTTTAAATAAATTTCAAATTTCAAATTTCAAATTTCAAATTTCAAATTTCAAAATTCAAATTTCAAAATTCAAATTTTGAATTTCAAATTTGAAACTTCTAACAAATTTCAAATTTTAAATTTCAAATTTCAAATTTAAACTTATAGATTACACCTTAATCTACGCATGCATATGTATATCATATTCTAGAACCATGCTCTAATACCATTTGAAGCAAAAATTCAGTGCAGGGGCAAAATGATAATTTTAAAACTTTTTTAAAATTACTATTTTACAGTGAAATTATTAATTAATCACATTAATTAATACTAATTAACCCTACACTAGGATCTAAATATGATACAACAGCTTGTATTTAAATTTAAAATTTAAATTTGAAACAGTAAATTTTTTACTGTACTGTGTTCAGAACACATCACCTTTTGCGGATAGTCAATCACCGCAATCTGATCATCGTCGGAGGGCTCTGATCATCATGTCATAGCCACACTAGTGTCTGGCCTCTACGGATCATCCACACGAAGCTCCCATCTGATCGGCTCCTCACGAATGCTAGTTCGTGATTTCACCCTTTTGATGGCTGATGTTGATCGAACTTCTTTGATCGATGTGTGCCAACTCCTCGGATGCTCTGGATCATCTGCACAATTGGTTGAGAGGCTGATGGATCTCTCCCTAAAATTTGGTGGACTCACGACACTCGTGGCACACCAATCTCACTTCCCGAACCCTAGGTAGAAACCCTAGGGTACACACCAAAAACCCTGCACCCAATTTTCTTTCTTTTCTTTCTTTTTCTCTTGGAAGGTTTTGGACCTTCACCTCATTTACAAGGCTTCCTCACGCCCCACTTTCTTTCTCAAATTTTTTTTTTAAGCACGCCCCAGCTCCCTATCTCTTTTAAAACAGTTCAAAACGTGTCTTATCCGCGTGAGAGGATAAAGACAAGTGGTTACACATTTGAATTCAAATCAAATTTGAATTCAAATGAAAACCAACTCATCCCTATCCACTTATGGCATGAGAAGAGAAGGGCGTGGACTCTTTGTACATGGAAAGGTTTCACGAGAAACTTTTTCTCGTGTGAATTATGTGGCTGGATAAGCTTGAAGGCAAAAGAGATAAGTTATCCATTCAAATTCAAACACGCTTTGAATTTGAATGGTTAACTAATCAGCTTTATCCATCCATATAGTGCACAAAAGTGGGCATGAGAAGGGCTTTGTGTGAGAAAAAATTCATGAGAAGTTCTTCTCGTGAATTCAAATGGGCGCAGAGTTTTAAGGTGGTGCAGGGATTCAAATTCAAATGGTGGTTTGATCTTAATTGAACCAACCTAATCAAAATAGGTTAAGCATAATTAGACTAAATTAAATCCAACTTAATTAGGCTTAATTAGGCTCAATAAAATCTTAATCAAATTAGAAATTGACTAAGCCCAACCCCTGATCAAATCAGAGACCAAACCATCTCGATGATTAGGTTAACTCTTAACCTAATCGGGTCAAACCCAACTGAATCTAATTCAATTGGACTTGATCCAAAAATAATTACTCAATCAAATTGAGTTAATTAGCAATCAAATCACTAATAAAACCTCTCATAATTATTGAGTCCAAATCTGATGGGCAATCGGGTATTAAAGTCCATCAATATGAAACCTTGATCGAAGAGTTCAAATTTCAAATTCAAAATTTGAAATTCAAAATTTTGACCTCGGTACCCAAAATGTGTGGAACTCATGATCAAAGAATCCTAATTCTCAATTATAAAGTTTCAAACACATAAGACTCATAATCAGCCATCAGATCAGAAAGGAACCTCTAATGTGGTGACCCCACAGGTTCGAACCTAAGCCAGTAGCACAGGAACCAATTCCTGTACTAATCGAAGTGACCATCTAGCAATGGTACCCGACGTTCGGATAGGTCGAATAGTTACAATCGCAACACTCAAAACCTACGTGAATATGGTTACTGTATAATTCATCCCTTTTGACCCCTGTGTTTAGGATGACTCAGGGTTAAACTGTCAATCCTGATTAGATCATCCGAGTCATGTTCAACTCAAACAGTCCTGTGACTCCTCACTAGGACTACCTTGGCCAAGATTTTGCTAAATTGAAATACGACTGTACATAGCTCCTGAACTGGAGTGGTCAATCCCATCTTGACACACGCACCGACAAGTCAAGTACTTGACTACACCCAGCAGCCTTCCGTCACTGAATTAGAAATTCAGGTAGTCCAGTGCCTAAGTGCAGTGAGTTGCTTGCAAGTCACCGTGGCGGTCTCAGGTCGGAGGGACAGTTATACCCATATCCCATCGGAGCAAATCTTGATAGCAGAAATAGCTCCGGAGTCGGTCACGTTCAGTGCAGATGTACCATTACATCTCACCTGTATGCCATACCAGTGTCTCCACACTCCTTGGTTATGAGGACAACCAACCCATATGGCACACAACGATCTATGCTCGATAAACGTTGTTGTCCTTGGTAACAACGTATCATTTGATCACGAACAGGTTTAAGGACAAGCGATAAATCCTCCTTTGTCGAGTCTAAATAGTCCTAAGGACTTCACCACAACACAAGAGTTCATTAGAAGATGAAATATTTGTGATGAAAAAATACCAAAATAATTTTTATTTATTTATAATTCATGTACTAATACAAAAGGAGCACAACCGTCAACAGGCTGATGATTGGCTTTGGGACACTATTCCCAACAAGTATAGCATACATGATTGACCCTACTATCAAAGCATAGGGAATAGAACTCATTCTATTTCTCTCTTTCGGTGTTTTAGGAGACATCCGTTTAGAGAGATGTATGCCTTGACTCATGGGTAAGTAACCTCTTTTACTCCCATCCATGCTAAACTATTTTAGCACTAAGTCTATGTACCTCGATTGGGACAAGCCTAACATCCTCTTAGATCTATCCCTATAGATTTTTATACCTAGTATATAGGATGCTTCGTCTAAATCTTTCATGAAAAATTTACTTGATAGCCATGTCTTGACCGATTGTAACATTGAGATATTATTCCCAACAAAAAGTATGTCATCCACATATAAAACTAAGAAGACAATGGCATTCCCACTAGTCTTCTTATATACACAAGGTTCATCCATATTTTTGATAAAGCCAAACTCTTTGATTGGAACATCAAAGCGGATGTTCAACTCCGTGAAGCCTGCTTTAATCCATAAATTGATTTCTTAAGCCTGCATACCTGATTTGCTCTCTCTTTTGAGACAAATCCTTCTGGCTGAGATATGTAAATCTCTTTATCAAGATAATCATTAAGGAAGACGGTCTTCACGTCCATTTGTCAAATCTTATAATCATGATATATTGCTATTGCAAGCATAATTCATATAGATTTAAAGATGGCAACAGATGAAAATGTTTTATCATAATCAATATCCTATTTTTACCTGAAACTTTTAGCCACCAATCTGACTTTATAGGTTTCAACTTGGCCATCTGCTCCAATCTTTTTCTTATAGACCCATTTGCATCTAATAGGGATCACACCCTCTGGTGCATCAACCAAAGTTCACACTTGGTTGGAGTACATGGAGTCCATGTCAGATTTCATAGCCTCTAGCTATTTGTCTGAGTCCCTACTCATGATGGCTTCCATATAGATCAAAGATTCATTATTCTCATTGATGTGGACTTTATTATTCTCAATAACGAATCCATACCTTATAGGTGCATTCCACACTTTATCCAACCTTTAGAGAGGAGGTGTATTTTATGATTATACTTTATTAATGGATATTTCTAGTTGAGGATCATTTTGTGCTTGCATTTGTAGGTCTTAAACTTCTTCAAGTTTAATTTTCTTTCCACTACCTCTTTCTAGGATAAACTCTTTTTTCACAAAGTGGTATATTTACTGACAAATACCTTTTGTTCAGTAGGATGGTAAAAAAGATATTCTATACTCTCTTTAGGATAACCTACAAATAAATATTTATTTATCCTAGCACTCAGCTTATGTCCAAAATTTTTTTTAACACAAGCTGGACAGCCCCATATCTTAAGATACTTAAGATTAGGCTTCTTTCCTCTCCATATCTCATATGGAGTGCTTGGTATAAATTTTAAAAATACTTTGTTTAGGATATAGACAGTAGTTTCTAAGACATATCCCTAAAAAAAAATAGACAAATCTGTAAGGCACATCATGGACCGCACCATATCTAATAAAGTACGATTCTTCCTTTCTGCTACACCACTTAGTTGTGGTGTATAGGGAGGGGTCCATTCTGAGAAAATTTTATTTTCTTTAGGATGATCTAAAAATTTATTGGATAAGTATTCTCTTCCTCGATCGAATCGAAGAATTTTAATATTTTTTTCAATTTGTTTGTCGATCATACTTTGATACTGTTTAAATTTATCAAAGGCTTCAGATTTGTGTTTCATAAGATACACATATCCAAACCTAAATAAATTATCAGTGAATATTATAAAATAAGAGTATCCTCCTCTGACTTTTATTGTCATAGGACCACATACATCAGTATGTACAAGTCCTAATAACTCACTTATCCTTTCTCCATATCCACTAAATAGAGTCTTAGTCATTTTTTTCATAAGACAAGATTTACAAGTACTTGATGATTCATAATCATAGGGATCAAAGAACTCTTCTTTGTATAACTTATTAATCCTTGTCTCACTTATATGACCAAGTCGACAATGCCAAAGTAAAGAATATTTCATCTCTTCTCTCTTTCGCTTTTTGCTTTCATTAATATGAAAAATATTATCATTAGATAGAATTAGAAGACCATTATTAAAAATGCCATGACAAAGAATTTTATTAAAAAAAAATTAAGCAACTATTGCTCTTTTTATTTATTTCATAATCTCGTTTGCAATAGCAATGGTACAAAAATAATATTTCTAATGATATTAGGGATATAATAATAATTTTCTAGCTCTAAGATCTTTTCAGAAGGTAACTTCAACATATATGTCCCTACAGCCTTGAAGGAGGAAAATTGCTTTTCCTCTATAGGATCTTCCAGATTTTATCAAATCTGAGATGGAATAATTTAAAAAAAATTATCCTATATATATTTTAGATCTAAGTCTCTAGTTCTAATCTTTATATCTAATATTAAGTCTAAAATAAATCTAAAAGGGATGAGGAAATAAATAATACCTCAAGGGTAATCTGATTACCCTGTAGATGATCTCTGTACAGCCCGAGATTTTGATGTAGCCATGCAAGCACCTGACCTCTACCAGTATCCACTCAGGCAGGACCTAGAACATCTTCTCCTTGTGAATCTATGCTCCAAAAATTAGATCTAAATCTGATTAGGAAGATCTTCAAAAGTCTTCTTGAAGTTGGAGCAGCAGCTTGTCGAAGAAGTCCTGCAGCCTTCTGTTCCAAGCGTCACCACGCCTTGGATCATTACCAGATGGACGTCCAATGCTTTGGATGTGAAGATGGGAGGAAGGAGAGCAGGGAGGACATGGAGAAGAGGGGAGGGGGTGATAGCAATTGGGTTTTGTGCATAAAATAACTTCTTACTCGAAACTCTAGACGCAGCAGTGTTTATATAGACCCTGTATGCTGCGCAGTGCCACATCATTCAACCAATCAAAAAATTCCAATAAATTTTAAAAAAATTTTGATTGGTGGAGTGATGTGATCTGATCATATCAGATAAGAACCCCACCTTATCTCCAAAAGATGGTGCCAACATTGGATAAGCACAAATAGAGGTGGCGCCTAAGAGTTTAAATTGATCAAGACTCTCCAATCCTTATCCACTTGGGGCACCCACTTTAATCCAATTGGGCTCACACCATAATCTGATTATGATGCCCAATTTGATGTGGCTTGGCTTGTGGACACTCCACAAAAATTCTCCAATGAGCCCTCTTCAGTTTAAACCCATATGTCAACTTTTGACAGATGTCCTAAAATGAAATTGGGAGGTACTAGAAATTAGCAGGTATTGTCTTAAATTCATCTCATAAATTAAGACAAGCCTTTTTTGTACTGGACAAGTTTTATTTAGACTGAGAGAAATCTTTCTAAGATTCTCTGGATGAGTCAAATCACATTTGGCTCAGTAGAGATAGAAAAGATTACACGAGGAGAAAGTTAGGCTCAATCGTGTGCTAGCACGATTTCCTTGAACCTAATTGGATCTTATCCAAATCAATTGGGTTAGCCCAATTGATGACATCCAGATCCTAACCCTTGTTTGTCTAATCCAGTTAGGTTCAATTCTATATGGTAGTGAGACATGTCGTGATCTCATCATCGACATCATCGAAACTCCTTTTGATAGACCAAAACTCTTCTGATTCAAACAATTAAAATGATCGATTATCAATATCATTCTAATTGCTCTCAAAATTCACCAATGACACCTAGCAGTATGTGATTGCAACCCATCAGAACTAAAGACGAACCTCTCAATGCAGCTACCTATGTGATTGAGTTCCTCTATCATGAGTCCCGACTGAATTAGGGTTAAGGTGAACTCGTCAAACCCAACATCAGTCATATGAGTTAATCGATCGATCCGAGTCTGATATGAAACCTTAATAGAAAACTCTTTTCCATTATTTCACTCTACTATGGCCATGGGCTTAAAGACTCGATCTTTCAATAATCATAGGACTACTCCTCTCATCTACCGAGGTTGATAGATTCTATCTTGGTGCGACCTAGTTCCTACAATGAATATGCTACAGCCAATATACACCTCAGGGTTCTGAATGGCTAGGAGATCAAGTTATGATGTAGTCAAACTATAACACACTCAAGGTGAACTATCGATGCACCTCAGGTCAAAGAACTAGACACACAATTGCAGCATCGAGCTAGTCATTGACGAGAAGGTAGACTTCCTTATGACTGCTCAAAGTGGTCACGCTCAGTACTCTCATTCTCAATGAATACCTGTACTCTTGCTTTGGTGTCTCCACATCATAGACTCAAGACACATCTACCCTAAGAAAGCGATCGTACACCAATCTTCTAGATCGATCACCATCCTCGTGATGATCCTATGGTAAGGAGCTGTTTGTGAGTTAGTTATGTAAATTCATGCCTTAAATTTTCAACTCTTGAAAATATAAATTTACATTCCTACTAACTCAAAGGATGTATCACATACACAATGTATACAATGTGATAGAAGAATAATCTTTTTATTCATTTATAGTCAAAATTATAAATTTGCCCTTAGATCTGTACAGGAATGTTTCAGCCGATCTGGCATCTAGGGTACACATCTAACAAACTCTCACTTGACCTAATGCCAATTGGCTACATATCTAAGTCCCATCTTCTCAAGATGGGCTTCGATCTTTTGCTGGCCCAATGGCTTAGTTAGCGGGTCTGCCACATTGTCTGTAGAGTCAACTCTCATAACCTTGACATAACTTTTTTCGAGATAATCACAGATCAGATGGAATCACCGCTCGATGTGCTTGAACTTCTGGTGAGACCTTGGCTCCTTAGCTAGGGCTATGGCGCTATTATTGTCGCAATAAAGAGGTATGGCATCTGATGACATCACTCCAAGCTCTGCGGCAAACTTCTTGTACAAGAATGCCTCCTTCACAGCTTCCGATGCAGCAATATACTCTACCTCCATGGTGGAATCAGCAATCACCGTCTGCTTGGAACTCTTTCAGCTAACTGCACCATCATTACAAATGAACAGACTTCCAGATGTCAACTTTCAATCATCTATATCAGACATAAAGTTTGAGTCTGTATATCCCTGAATCTGGAGTTCTCCATTTTCAAAGACTAGAAACATATCCTTAGTCCTTCTCAAGTACTTAACGATACATTTCACAGAAGTCCAGTGCTCTTCGCCTGAATTCGACTGATATCTGCTTGTGACACTCACAGCATGGGCTATATGAGGTCGTGTACATAGCATGCCATATATTAGGCTCCCTATTGCCGAAGCATAAGGGATCTTGCTCATGCGTTCAATCTCCTCAGGTGTGCTAGGGCACATCTTCTTGGAGAGATGAATGCCATGTCTAAAGGGTAATAAACCTCTTTTGGAGTTTTCCATGCTAAACCTCTTTAGCACCTCCTCTATGTACATCTTTTGTGAAAGTCCCAGCATCCTATTTGGTCTATCTCTATAGACCTTAATACCCAGTATAAAGGATGCCTCTCCTAGATCTTTTATAGAGAACTTCTTAGACAACCATACTTTGACTAAGGGCAACATAAAAATATCATTTCCAATTAGGAGGATGTCATCTACGTACAATATGAGGAAGACAACTGCGCTCCCATTGACCTTTTTAAACACACATGGTTCCTCCTCATTCTTGATGAAACCAAATATTTTGATCACATCATTGAAATGAGTATTTCAACTCTGAGATGCTTGCTTAAGTCCATAAATGGACCTTTGCAGCTTGCAGATCTTGTGATCATCATCACTGGATGTGAAATCAAGCGGCTGTTTCATATAGATATCTTCCTCAAGATATCCATTTAAGAATGCCATTTTTACGTCCATCTGCCATATTTCATAATCAAAATAGGCTGCAATAGCAAGCAATGTACGGATAGATTTTAGCATGGCTATGGGTGAGAAGGTATCCTGATAGTCAATGCCTTTGCACTGACTATAACCTTTTGCTACGAGCCTAGCCTTGAATGTCTCTACATTCCCATCTGTACCTATCTTTCTCTTAAAGATCCATTTACACCCAATAGGTACAATACCTTCAGGTGGATCTACCAAGGTCTAGACTTGATTTGAGTGCATCGAGTTAATTTCTGATCTCATTGCCTCTAACTATTTCTTAGAGTCGATATCTGATATCGCCTCGTTATAGGTCTTGGGGTCATCACCATGAGCCTCATTTTCTGTGAGGAATATTTTCTCACATCCTCTTGTATGGTACCTAAGTCCTTTCAAGAGAATGAAAAACCCTAGTCGATCTACGAGGTGAAAGAGGTTGTGTTAAGACTGGTTCTGATTGATTAGGTTCCTCAGGTTCTTTAGCTCTTTGCTCTTGGGGGACATTCTCCTTGAGCTTAATTATTCTTCCGATGCCACCATCTTGAATAAACTATTTTTTAAGAAAAATAGTATTTCGACTCACAAACACATTATGATCTTTCGGAATATAGAAATAGTATCCTAATAACTCTTTAGGATATCCTATGAATCGAGCTCTAAAAGATCTGAACTCTAACTTGTCCACCTGCTGTCTCTTGACATGAGCCGGACAACCCCAAATTCTGAGATGATTCAGACTTGACTTCTTACCATGCCATATCTCATATGGTGTGGTAGGAATGATTTTAGAGGAAACCCTATTCAATACATAAATTGCTGTCATGAGACAATGTCCCCAAAAAAATTCGGAGAGGTCTGTGAAGCTCATCATGGAATAGATCATATCTAATAGGGTCCGATTTCTTCATTCTGAAATCTTGTTGAGTTGAGGCATTCCAGATGGAGTCCATTGAGAGACTATGCCATTGTCCTTAAGATAGTCTAGAAACTTTCGACTAAGGTATTCACCTCCTTGACCTGATCGAAGAACCTTAATGGACTTTTCTGTTTGTTTTTCTACCTCATGTCTGAATTCTTGGAACCTTCTAAAAGCTTCAGACTTGTGTTTCATTAGAAACACATACCCGTACCTAGACATATCATCGATAAAGGTAATGAAGTAGATGTAGTTGCCTCTAGCCGGCACATTAAATGGGCCGCACACATCTGTATGTACTAGGGCAAGTAGGTCTGTGGCTCTTTCCCCATGTCCCACAAAAGGAAGCTTGGTCATTTTACCTTGAAGGCATGATTCACAAACTGGATATGACTCGAAAGTCAACGGACTCAATAGCCCGGATTTCTCTAATTTGTTAACCCTGTCTTCCGCTATATGACCTAGCCTTAGGTGCCACAGATACTTATCATTTAGACTATCTCTAGGCCTTTTAATTCCTATGGCATTCACATTTTGCTCAATATTAAATACAGATACATCAATATGTAGCTGATAGAGATCGTTAATAAGAAAACCATCGACAACTTTATTATTTTCATAAACAATGTTACAATGGTTCTTATGAAAGCTAATCACATAGCTTTCTTGTGCTAAACATGAAACAGAAATCAAATTTTTACTTGCTGCAGGCACATAATAATAGTCTCTTAAAACTAAATCTAATCCTAACAGTAATCGCAGAGGATAGGTTCTCATGGCCACAGCAGCAACTCTTGCTTCGTTCCCGATACGTAGGATCATCTCCCCATCCCTCAGCCTCCTGCTCTCCTCAAGACCCTGCATAGAAGTGCACAAATGAGCACTAGAACTAGAGTCAAGCACCCAACTGGATGCAGAAGAAATCGTAAGATGAGACTCTAAAATGAACATACCTCCAGAAGGACCATCCTTCTTGTTCATCAGGGTGGCCAGGTACTGAGGATAATTTCGCTTCCAATGGCTGTCTGATTGGCAGTGGAAATATTTTTCCTTATCAGTAGCCTTCTTCTTCGGTTCTGTCTTCTTCTTCTTGCCATCCACCTTTTGCTTCTTTGCAGACTTTTTTTTCTTTTTAAAAGATTTTCTCTTGGAAGAAGTCTGCTCCACAGTAAGAACTGAGCCTTTTGAACCCTTCATAGAAAGCTCAACCATAACCAGCATGTTCATTAACTCAGCTAAGGTACACTACATCTTATGCATATGAAAGTTCATGATGAACTGACCATATGCATCGAACAAGGACTGAAGGATCACATCAATTTGAAAATCCTTGTCTAAGATGATATCGAGCTTCTCAAGCTCCTCAAGATCCTTGATCATTGTCAAACAATGATCTTGGACTGACTGTCCATCACGCATCTTGGCCTTAAAAAGTCTTTGACAGACTTGATACTTGGTCACGCGACTCTGTTCACCAAACAACTCTTGCAAGTGAGCCAATATTTGGCGGGTAGTCAAAATGTTCTTATGTTGGCACTGCAAGTTATCAGACATTGCACCCAACATGTAGTACCTTACTTTGTTATCATCATCCATCCACTTTTTCAGAGACGCTCTCTGTTCAGCAGTCGGACGTGCTGGCATGACAGGTGGGTCCTGGTCCAAGACATGAGTCAATTTTTTGAAACTCAAAATAATTCTATAGTTCCTCAACCAGTCTTTGAAATTGGGTCCAGTCAATCTGTGGGTGTCTAGTATTTTGGTCAGGGGGTTGGAGGTAGATATGTTTCCTGTAGAGAGTTGAAAGTTTCTAGTTAAATTTTGTAATCAGACTTAACCAATTTGTGTAGGGATTTTATTTTTAAACAAATTAGGCTCTCACTATTTTCTCAGATCCATACACTCCCTTGGTAGAGATGTGAAGATCACGGGACCGACTGGCTCATCACCTCACCTAACAGTTATTGATGATGGGTCAACCAATGAGTGGACAACTCTTGTCCAATGATTCTCTAATCATGGTGCATCTAAAATTTGGTCTCTAATTCATGAAGCTCACCGTGCCCGAGATATTGCTCCAATCCTTAGTTAAGTTAAACCCACCATTTGTACGAACTAGATTCCTGATTGGGTCCCTCACCGTATCCAAAATATTGAGCCCAACCCATCCTCTAATTCATAGCAACCAATGCCTAATGGACATGGTTGCATCTTGCCGGTGCAACTGAGCCACTGTAACCAGCCGAGAACAATTAACCTCAGAAAGGGCCCGTACATCCACAATGGTGGAAGACCTAGACTTAATATTTTCTTAGAAAGATTTAATTTAGGTCTCATTAAACTTGACTTGACATAGTCATAACAATTATGACTAACCTAGTGACATGGGTTAGCTCAAATTGTTAGCCACCTCTAATCAGAACTGAGTCGACACATATGGCCAGGTAAGTGAGATCGGTGGAAGGGATATGCCATTAACTCGACAAGAACGCATTCGAGTCGAGTAGCTCCCAATTAAAAATCAGTTGGTCGCATTTGTCCAACTTACCTTAGACACCAAATTGTTGAACTAGAACTAATTGGGTTAGCCTACAATCCAGGCTCTAACCACTGAGCCAAATTAGGTCTTAACTTGATCGGATCATATCTAAATGTGATTCGACCTTGACCCAGACTTAATCTCATAAGGCTAGTCAATTATTAGCTTTCATGATCCCACCTAACCAACTCTTGATTCGGTTTGATCAATCGCTAGACCTAATTGAGTTACCCAAGCCCGAACCCAATTTTATGAAAATATCTTAGATCTGAAATTCTCAATTTTAGATCTAACTTAATTTTATAAGCTTAATTCATTAATTAAGTTTGGGTTCATAAACAAAGCACGTAAAATAAATCTTAGGATTTCAGGATCTAGGGTTTTGCAAAAAAGTAAGTTTTGATTTCTGATTAAGGATGAATGCATGGCACCCCTACATGTCATATGAACACCCCATTGAATGGGAAGAGAGAGTCTTAAAATCCTATTTCGTTCTTATGACCGGATGGTCATGAGAAATACCTTAATCAGAAATATAAATTTAACTACAAAACTAGTTAGATCTAAATTAACATATCACATATACAATTTAAGATCTAACTAATATATGTTTTGCATACATCTCATATATCAAAAATTAATCTAATTAATATACTTTCAGATCTGATACATCACATGTAATATCTGAAAAATAAGATTTAAGTTAAACTATTCAAAATTAAATCTGTTCTAGACAAGTTACTAGAATAATTCTACAACTAGTCTAGGCATACAGCAGATCAATTTTATGAAAAAACTAAAATTTTATTTTTTATTTTTTTATCTGATTATAATACTTATAATATCAAAAAAATAAATAATAAATTAAATTTAATTCATATTTTAATCTCATTAAAATATAAGACTTAAGACTATTCATGGATTCAACTAATCCTAGTCTAGTCATGCATCTTATGCATGTTAGATCTTCTTAGATTTAATTTTAAATATTTTGATTTTAAATTATATCACATCTGATATGATATCTAAAATCTTTAATATTAAATAAATAAAAAATAAAATTAGATCAAAATTAGATCTGAAATAGAGCCAATAACCTGGCTCTGATACCAGTTGAAGGAGGAAAATCACTTTTCCTCTATAGGATCTTCCAGATTTTATCAAATCTGGGGTGAAATAATTTAAAAAAAATTTATTCTATATATATTTTAGATCTAAGTCTCTAGTTATAATCTTCATATCTGATATTAAGTCTAAAATAAATCTAAAAGGGATGAGAAAACAAGTAATACCTTAAGGGTAATCTGATTACCCTGTAGATGATCTCTGCACAGCTCGAGGTTCTGATGTAGCCATGCAAGTGCCTGGCCTCTACCAGTATCTACTCGAGCAGGACCTAGAAAACCTTCTCCTTGCAAATCTATGCTCCAAAAATTAGATCTAAATCTGATTAGAAAGATCTTCAAAAGTCTTCCTGAAGTTGGAGCAGCAGCCTGTTGAAGAAGTCTTGCAGCCTTCTGTTCCAGGCATCACCATGCCTTGGATCTTTGCCAGATGGACGTCCAACTCTTTGGACATGAATAGGGGAGGAAGAAGAGAAGGGAGGATATAGAGAAGAGGAGAGGGGGTGGCAGCTATTGGGTTTTGTGCATAAAACAACTTCTTACTCGAAACCCTAGGCACAGCAGGGTTTATATAGACCCTGTATGCTGCGCAGTGCCACATCATTCAACCAATCAAAAAATTCCAATAAATTTTGAAAAAATTTTGATTGGTGGAGTGATATCATCTGATCATATCAGATAAGAACCCCACCTTATCTCCAAAAGATGGTGCCAACATTGGATAAGCACAAATAGAGGTGGTGCCCAAGAGTTTAAATTGATCAAAACTCTCCAATCCTTATCCACTTGGGGTGCCTACTTTAATCCAATTGGGCTCACATCATAATCTGATTATGGTGCCCAATTTGATGTGGCTTGGCTTGTGGACACTCCACAAAAATTTTCCAATGAGCCCTCTTCAGTTTAAGACCCATATGTCAACTTTTGACAGATGTCCTAAAATAAAATTGGCAGGTGCTAGGAATTAGCAGGTGTTATCTTAAATTCATCTCATAAATTAAGACAAACCTTTTTTGAGCTGGACAAACTTTATTTAGACTGAGAGAAACCTTCCTAAGGTTCTCTGGATAAGTCAAATCATATTTGGCTCAGTAGAGATAGAAAAGATTACACGAGGAGAAAGTTAGGCTCAATCGTGTGCTAGCACCATTTCCTTGAACCTAATTGGATCTTATCCAAATCAATTGGGTTAGCCCAATTGATGACATCCAGATCCTAATCCTTATTTGTGTGATCCAGTTAGGTTCAATTCTGTATGATAATAAGAGATGTCATGATCTCATCATCGACATCATCGAAACTCCTTTCGATGGACCCGAACTCTTCTGATTCAGACAATTAGAATGATCGATCATCAATATCATTCTAATTGCTCCCAAAATCCATTAGTGACACCTAGCAGTATATGGTGGCAACCCATCAGAACTGAAGATGAACCTCTCGATGCAGCTACCTGTGTGATTGAGTTCCTCTATCATGAGTCCCGACTGAATTAGGGTTAAGGTGAACTCGTCAAATCCAACATCAGTCATATGAGTTAATTGATCGATCCGAGTCCAATGTGAAATCTTAATGAAAAACTCTTTTCCATTATTTTACTCTATCATGGCCATGGGCTTAAGGACTCGATCTTTCAATTATCATAGGACTACTCCTCTCATCTACCGAGGTTGATAGATCCCATCTTGGTGTGACTTAGTTCCTACAATGAATATGCTACAGCCAACATACACCTCAAGATTCTGAATGGCTAGGAGATCGAGTTATGGTGTAGTCAAACTATAAAACACTCAAGGTGAACTGTCGATGCACCTCAAGTCAAAGAACTAGACACACAACTGCAGCATCGAGCTAGTTATTGATGAGAAGGTAGACTTCCTTATGACTGCTCGAAGTGATCACACTCAGTACTCTCGTTCTCAATGAATACCTATACTCTCACTCTGATATCTCCACACCATAGACTCAAGACACATCTACCCTAAGAAAATGATCGTACACCAACCTTCTGGATCGATCACCATCCTTGTGATGATCCTATGGTTAGGAGCTGTTTGTGAGTTAGTTATATAAATTCATGCCTTAAATTTTCAACTCTTAAAATATGAATTTACATTCCTACTAACTCAAAGGATGTATCACAGACACAATGTACATAATGTGATAGAAGAATAACCCTTTTATTCATTTATAGTCAAAATTATAAATTTGCCCTTAGATCTGTATAGAAATGTGTCAGCTGATCTGGCATCTAGGGCACACATCTAACAAGCCTCTGCTTGGATGGACTTTCCTCCAGCACTGTAGAGCTTGAAGTCATCCTTCTTCAGCACTCTAATGTTCTGCAGCCCCTGCAATGACTTACAAATATAAGAACTACTGGCGATATCCAATACCTAGGAGTCTGAATTGGAAGAACTTAATGACAAAATTGTATGTATTTCATACATACCTTTTCGTACGTCGCTTGCAGCAGTATTTATAGTTGCAAGATATAACTTGCAATTCTTTTACTAGTATCCTGCCTTACCGCAGTGAAAGTAGGTACCTTGTCTGAAGATTTTCTCTTTTTTCTTCTTCATCTTGCCACCCTTAGGGTTTAGAGCTTTCTTTGAACTCTTAAAACTTGACTTCTTCTTAGAGGTTTTACC
The DNA here is from genome assembly GCF_000442705.2 of Elaeis guineensis. Lineage (NCBI taxonomy): Eukaryota > Viridiplantae > Streptophyta > Magnoliopsida > Arecales > Arecaceae > Elaeis > Elaeis guineensis. The sequence goes on along the minus strand of NC_026007.2, from coordinate 18,276,002 downwards.
CATAAGAAGAAGTGGAGCTTTTTCTTTCTTAATGTGGCTCTCAGCTGTTTTGAGCATATTCAACAGCTCAGGTAAGGAGGTATTCAGTTTGTTTATGTGATAGTTCACGACAAACTGAGCGAATGATTCAGAGAGAGATTGTAGGATCAAATCTTGACTTAATTCTCCATTCATCACAAAATCTAATTGACCCAATCTGATGATCAGGTCAATGACCTTCAGGACATGGTCTTGTATGAATGACCCCTCAGTCATTCTAGCATAGAATAACTATTTAGATATCTCATATTTAGCAGTCCTACTCTGTTCTCCATATAACTCTTTAATATTGAGTATGGATTGAGTATCCATACTCTCATGTTGCCTCTACAATTCATTGCTCATAGAGGCCAGTATGATGCATTTGATAGTCAAACTATCATTCTTCCACATCTTGTATATGGATACCTCCTTCTCTGTGGTATCATCCCCAACCTCTTGTGGTTCAGAGACACAAGAATATAGGAGAGCTTCTCCTGAGTGAGTATAATTTTTAAATTCTTCAATCAGTCCACATAATTGGAACCAATCAACTTGTTGGAATCTAAAATTTCTTGCAATGATAGTGAAGATGCCATTTGTAGAATTTGATCTATAATAATTAAAGAACATTACATAAGCAAACAACTCATGTTGACTCACATAATTAAATAAGATCTTTAGATTTAATTATGCCTCCTGTTGGTGCAAAAATCTGCTTACGCCGGAGAAGCTGGAGTCGCGGTCGTCGCTGAGACCTGCAAAAGAAGTCTAAACTGGAGGTGGGGTTACTCTGGCAAGACCCTCCGATGCTCAAGTCAGTTCTCTGCCTCAACAAGAATGGAGTGCTCGAACAAAAATTTTAGCAGAGTTTCTAGTTAAAAATGAGAGCTTAGAGAATAACGTATCTGGGGTTTTCCTTTTTATAGGCGGAGGGTGCAACAGACTGATAGCGACATTCGTAACCGTCTGGTAGTGGGCCGCCCATAGTCAGGAGGAATTTATTGTGAAGGATAGTGGAGTGGAATCGTGGCAATCGTCGTAGCTCACCACGTGGAATCAGTTGCGGGGATTGGAGCGGCGTCCGTTGTCGTGACTCGTCAGGGAGTGGTGGAATCGCACCGGATCCACTGCAGGGGGTGGAGCAGAATCATGGCCATTAGTACGGCCTACCAGAGAGTAATGGAGCTACGTAGGGTTCGTCACAGGGAGTGGAGCAGTGTTGTCTGTTACTGTGGCCTGCCAGGGCGTCCAGACTTGTCGATCAAAGTTTGGTTGGAGTCGGAAGCGAGGTCCGACACCTGTAGGAGCTCGGATGGGGCCTTCCCGCAATTGGGGTAGAAGGCAGAGTCCAGCTCTCGTGGGAGTCCAGACGAGGTCTACTTGCAATTAAAGTCAGAGGCGAGATTCGGCTCTCGTAGGAGCCCGGACGAAGTTCACCTGCAAGCAAAGTCGGGGGTGGAGTCCGGCTCCCGTAGGAGTCCGGACGGAATTTACCTGATGCCGTGGGCGGAGCTCGGCTCTCGTAGGAGTCCGGACGGAATTTACCTGAAGTCATGGGTGGGGCTCGGCTCCCGTAGGAGTCCGGACGGAGTCTCCCTGTAGCTGGCGAGATCAGGCTCCCGTAGGAGTCCGGTCAAAGTCTACCTGCAATTAAAGTCAGAGGCGAAGTCCGGCTCCCATAGGAGTCCGGACGGAGCTTATTAGCAAGCGAAGCCGGAGGCAGAGTCCGGCTCCCGTAGGAGTTTGGATGGAATTTACCTGAAGCCGTGGGTGGAGTTCGGCTCTCGTAGGAGTCCGGGCGGAGTCTTCCTTGCAGTTGAAGTTGAGGATGGAGCCCGGCTCCCGTAGGAGTCTGGGCGGTGCTTACCAACAGTTGAAGTTGGTGACGGAGCCTGGCTCCCGTAGGAGTCCGGGCGGCGCTTACTAGTAGTTGAAGTTGGTGATGGAGCCCGGCTCCTGTAGGAGTCCGGGCGGAGTCTTCCTAGCAGTTGAAGTTGGTGACGGAGCCCGGCTCCTGTAGGAGTTCGGACAAGGTCTGTCTGCAGTCGGAGTCGGAGGAGACTCGTGGGGGTTAATCCCGCTGAGAGCTTCGGCTGAGGGTATTTTATACCCAACACCAGTCCCCCTACTTTCGAGTTCGAATTTCGAACGAAGAAAGTATAGAAAGATCGTCGTAGCCGAAGTTCTCCCCTTGACGTCCGCACGCGACCATCCTCAGATGTGCTGGCATTTAATGCACGTATGCTGGAGCCTTTTTCCAATTAGGGCGACCCGAAGAGCCTTTTTGGAACTCCCATCGGGACGTGATCCCAAGCGTCGTGCCATGAAAGTTTGCGAACGGTCAACCCCAGGTCGCGGCGAGTGGGACATGTGGTGGGCATTGGTTGGCCTAGGGGCACCTGCCGCCATAATTGCGCCAGGCTTCTTTGCCTATTTAAACCCCCTACCCTTCCTCTAGGGGCTTTACTTCGCCTAAGGGACGACATCTTTCTTTCGCCTTTCGCCTGAGAGCTTAGCCACTCAGCCACCCCATCGGTGCCCCTTCCGACTCTGAGCATCCTCCGTGCCGGTCTTTGCCATCTCCAGTCCCTCGATTCCTCTCTAAGGGGTTCCCCCGCCAGAGCCTCCACCCCGGAGGCCAACTTCAAGAGGATGCCACGGACTTGGAAGAGTGCAAGGAGGAGAACAGCAGTCTGCGAGTTCTCCGATGGTCGAGCTGCCACTGAGGGTCCCTATAGCTTTAAAGAGGGCTCGAGGAAGAATTCCTTCAACAACAGAGGTTTAATAACGGGGATAACCGGTGGAGACGTTCTGCCTGAGAATTTCGGAGTAGCTGGACGGGGTGACACCGATCATGAGGGCAAAGCTGTCGTCATAAGCTATGGTGGGATCCTTGATGTCGTCGGGGCCGAGGGACCAGAAGCGGTCGGTGCCGACGGTGGGGTAGTAAAACTTGTTGCGGAGACGGTGGAAGTAGCGCATGCCGACCTTACTGGAACACTTAGGACGGTGGTTGTCATGGAGCATTCGGTGATGGCGCATATCTCCGACGCCATTGCTGCCTCCGGGGTAACTCCGGTTCTCTTGAAATAGGTTGTCGTCGCCGTTGCCGTTGCCCTTACTGCCCCTTGGAATCTATCCCATCCTTTTCCCCCTAGGGTTTGGATTTCAGAGGTGGAGTGGAACGAGGCAGGGGGCGAGAGCTGAGAGGCTTGTCACACGCACTGGAAAATGTGGCAGGGAAGGACAGAAACGGGAAGAGAAGTTTGCAGCTTGAAGTGGCCTCTGGTGTATCCCTTCCGAGCCGTGTTTTCGAACCTTGTAACAATGTATTCTTTTCTGGTCCTCCGGGTCTTGTAACGTACATCTTGTTAGTTGAAAAATGAGGAGGTGATTTTGTTACCTCATCCATACTTTGCATCGAATCGTTGTCTGTCGAGCTTTTTCCTTTACCGTTGTTATTGTTGTATTCCCTTCTCCCCCTCTTTTTTTTTTTTTTTTTTGACGTTGTCCGTAGGTTGCCGGTGGTTGTAATGTCGGCTCACCTCTTTTACTCATGCGTTGAATTATCATTCGTCGAGCTTCTTTTCGACCTTTGTGTTGTTCAGAGGTATCCGATTGTCAACATATCGACCCATCTTTTTTGCCCGTGGCCGCAGGTTCGTCTGGGGCCGCTCGGGTTTGGTATCCCCATCAGGGCTCGAGCACGGAGGTCAAGCTTTCATCACCTTGAGGAAGTCATCTCATCTTGGGTTTGTGTTGAAAGCTTCCGTGAAAGTCAGGGTTCTCTGCATCCTAGACGCTATTTGTTTTTCATTCATCGCAGGCGTAGTTCATCGCTTTTCCTTTTAGCTTCTCTCTCCTTTTTCTTTTTTGAGTGAGATTTTTTCCTCCACTCTTGGTGGGGCTGCGGGAGTTCGGCTCCCGTAGGTGAAGTCGGGGCGAGGTCTGGCTCCCGTGGGAGTCCGAACGGGGCCTACCAGTAACTGAAGTCAGGCAGAATTTGGCTCCCGTGGGAGTTCGGGCGGAGCTTACCAGCGTTCGAAGTCGAGGATGAAGCTCGGCTCCCGTAGGAGTTCGGATGAAGTTTGCCTACAGCCGAAGTTGGAGGAGGAGTCCGGCTCCCGTAAGAGTCCGGATAGAGTCTTCTTATGATTAGAGTCGAGGGCAAAGTCCGGCTCCCGCAGGAGTCCGGATGGAGTTTTATCACGAAGGGGCCGCTGGGGAAGGTCCCCCTTTTTCTCAACTGGTCTTGAATGACCAGACCTTAATTGATATTGAGGTGAGGTTCTTTTCCTATTTCTGTCATAACAAGGTTCAGTTCTGGTTAGGGCGAGGTTCGCCTCTTGTCCCTAACACGGCTGTGGGGGCACACATGGGCATCGCTGGGCCCCTCTCCCCCCCATCCAGTCTAAAGAGAACTGGACCTTCGATTTTGCTCAAGTTAGGGCGAGGTTCTCCTCCTGTCCCTAACAGGGCTGTGGGGGCGCATATGGGCATTGCAGGGCCTCTCCCCCCGTCCGATCTAAAGAGAACCAGGCCTTCGACTTTGCTCAAGTTAGGACGAGGTTCTCCTCCTGTCCCTAACAGGGCTGTGGGGGTGCATATGGACGTTGCAGGGCCTCTCCCCCCATCTGATCTAAAAGGAACCAGGCCTTTGACTTTGCTCAAGTTAGGGCGAGGTTCTCCTCCTGTCCCTAACAGGGCTGTGGGGGCGCATATGGGCATTGCAGGGCCTCTCCCCCCATCCGGTCTAAAGGGAACTGGGCCTTCGACTTTGCTCAAGTTAGGGCGAGGTCTCCTCCTGTCCCTAACAAGGCTGTGGGGGCGCATATGGGCATTGCAGGGCCTCTCCCCCCATCCGGTCTAAAGGGAACTGGGCCTTCGACCTTGTCGAGATGAGGTTCACCTCTCGCTTCTGATACAATTTGTTTGGATTGTCCTATAGATGTAGGATAGGGCCAAAGACAAGTAGATATACAACTTTTAATTAAAATAAAGTTATTGGTAGTACATCCGTAAGTTCTCCGAGCTCCATGATCGCGGGAGGTCGGCTCCTCCGAGCTCTTTAAGATAATAAGTTCCGGGCCGGACTACTTCTTTGACCTCATACGGGCCTTCCCAGTTTGGGACGAGTTTCCTTCGATCCTGAGGTTGCGAGACAGCGGCTCGTCGAAGCACTAGATCTCCTACTCTAAAGACTTTGTTCCTGACCCGGGAGTTGTAATAGCGAGCGACTTTCTGTCTGTAGGCTGCCATTCGAACCTGAGCTATCTCCCGCCTTTCTTCCAGCAGGTCGAGGTTGGCTTTAAGACCTTGCGAATTTTGATGTTCGTCGAATGCCACGACTCGTGCCAATGGGAGTTTAAGCTCAATTGGGATGACGGCCTCCGTACCGAAGGCTAAGGCAAAGGGGGTCTCCCCTGTGGGCAGCCTCTGGGTAGTTTGATACGCCCATAACACATGATAAAGTTCATCCGACCAAGTTCCCTTTGCCTTTTCGAGCCTTGTCTTAATTCCCTGCAGAAGGGTTCTGTTAGTTACCTCAACTTCGCCGTTCGCCTGAGGATGGGCTACTGATGTGAAGTTATGGGAGATGTTCAGATCTTCGCAGAATCCGATGAATTTTGCTCCCACGAATTACCGTCCATTATCAGTGATTAGGGTCCTAGGCAGACCGAACCTGCACACGATCGACTTTCAGACAAAATCTTGCACTTTTACTTCTGTGATTTTTGCTAGTGGTTCGGCTTCAACCCATTTGGTGAAGTAGTCGATCGCTACGAGGAGGAACTTCCTCTGCCCAGATGCCATGGGAAAGGGGCCGAGGATGTCCATCCCCCACTGCGCAAAAGGCCATGGGGCACTCAAGGGTGTGAGCTCGGTGGTGGGCTGTCTCTGGATGTTAGCATATCTCTGGCATCGATCACACTTTCTGACATATTCAATCGAATCATGATGCATTGTCGGCCAGTAATATCCTTGACGGAGCAACTTGTGGGATAAAGATCTAGCCCCCAAATGGTTTCCGCAGATTCCTTCATGCACTTCCCACAAGGCGTAGTTGGCTTCCGAAGGCTGGAGACATTTTAAGAGGGGCAAAGAGTATGATCTCTTGTACAATTTACCCTCATAAAGGATGTATCGGGAGGCTTGATTTCGGAGCTTCTGAGCTTCTTTCGCATCCTGGGGGAGAACCCCATCTCTGAGATGTGTTATCAGTGGGTCGATCCAGTTGGGCTTGTGGTTAATTTTCATAACGAGCCGTGATTCTTCCATACTTGGGCACTTGAGTACTTCAAAGAGAACATCTTTGGGTAATTCGGTCGGAGCCAGCATTGCCAGCTTGGAGAGAAGGTCGGCCCTGATATTTTCCAACCTCAAAATCTGCCTGATGTCAAAGCTGCCGAAGGTGGGGACGAGCTCTTTCACCTTTTGAAGATATTTAGCCATGCTGTCCTCCCGCACCTCGTAGTTTTCGTTGACTTATCCCACTATTAGTTGAGAGTCGCTGTGGACCCGGAGCCGATCTATTCCCAGCTCTTTGGCGATCCTCAGTCCTGCGATCAGAGCTTCATATTTTGCTCCGTTGTTCGTTGCGGGGAACTCAAAGCGCAAAGCGTACTCCGCGATAATTCCCTCCGGACTGGTCAAGATCAGGCTCGCACCTGCACCTGACATGTTGGAAGAACCGCCCATGTAGAGGGCCCAAAAGCAATCAGAGGGATCTGCTTTTTCTTTGGGGGAGTTCGGTCGGGGTTTCAGGCCATCAATTTTATCTTATTCAGGTTCGGCCTCCTCTGGGATAGTACATTCCACTATGAAATCCGCCAATATCTGTGCCTTCACTGTCGGTCTGGGTCGATAGTTGATGTCGAATTCTGTGAGCTCGATCGCCTATTTTGCCATTCTCCCAGAGACATCCGCCCGGTGTAGAATCATCTTGATCGGTTGGTCAGTGAGCCGTGTTATGGTGTGCCCTTGAAAGTAAGGTCAGAGCTTCCGAGCTGCAATCAATAGGGCGTAAGTCAGTTTTTCTAATTTAGTATATCTGGTCTCGGCATCTCTTAGCACACGACTGACGTAGTAAATTGGCCGTTGGACTTTTGCTTCTTCTTTGATAAGGACCGCCGTGAGGGCCATAGGAGAGATCGCCAGAAATAAAAATAGTTCCTCCCCAGGCTTCGGTCTTGCCAGCAGCGGGGGTGAGCCGAGGTAGCTCCTCAGTTCTTCGAATGCCTGTTGGCACTCAGAGGTCCAACAGAAGCTCTTCAGCTGCTTGAGGATTTGAAAGAAGGGTAAGCACCGTTCGGCCGACCTTGCGACAAAGTGATTCAGGGCTGCTACCCTCCCTGTAAGGCACTAACCCTCCTTTATCAACTTCGGGGCGGCCATCTCCTGAATGGCGCAAATTTTTTCTGGATTGGCTTCAATCCCGCGCCCCGACACCATGAAGCCCAGGAACTTTCCCGAGGCTACTCCGAAAGCATATTTAGTCGGGTTCAACTTCATTCTATATTTTCGGAGAGCGTCGAAGGTCTCCTCGAGGTCGGCGACGTGACCCATGGAAGATTTACTTTTTACGAGCATATCATCCACGTAGACCTCCATGTTGCACCCGATCTGCTCCTTGAAGATTTTGTTCACCAACCGTTGGTAGGTTGCACCTATATTTTTGAGGCTGAAAGGCATGACCCTGTAACAGTAAAGGCCGTGGTTAGTAATGAAAGCGGTCTTTTCTTCATCTTCCGGTGCCATCCTGATTTGATTATAGCCGGAGAATGCATCCATAAAGGTAAGGAGTTCATGGCCCGAGGTCGCATCCACCAGTTGATCGATTCTGGGAAGGAGGTAGCTGTCCTTCGGGCAGGCCTTATTCAGCTTTTTGAAGTCTATGCACATCCTCTACTTGCCGTTTGCCTTTTTGACTAGGACAATGTTGGAAGTCCAATCAGGATAATTGACTTCCCTAATGAATTCGGCCTTAAGGAGTTTGTCTACTTCTTCGGCTATCGCCTTCTGCCTCTCTGGTGCATGACCTCGGATCTTCTCTTTCATCGATCGATGCTTTGGATCGACGGCCAGACGGTGCTCCATGACTTTCGTGTCAATCCCTGGCATGTCTGCTGGAACCCAAGCGAAAACATCCGCATTCTTTCGTAGAAAATCGATGAGATGCATCCGCACCTCCTCCCCCAGGTTGGAGCCGATCATCGCCACATGCTCCACGTTCCTGTCGTTCAGAGGGATCGGCACCAGATCTTCGATTGGGTTGCCCCTCTCTTCAGTGAGGTCATCGCGGGCATCCAACCCGTCAACTGGACAGGGGTCGGACTGGTCGCTTCTTTGCAAGGCTATGTTGTAGCAGTGTCTGGCCAGGGCTTGGTCTCCTCGGACCTCTCTGATCCCCTGGCTGGTGGGGAATTTCAACTTCAAATGGTAGGTTGATACGATGGCTCGGAGAGCATTGAGGCCGGGTCGGCCAAGGATTGCGTTGTAGGCTGACGGCGCCTTCACCACCAAAAAATTCACCAGAGCCCTGGATTGCCTTGGAAATCGACCTGCGGCCACAGCCAAAGTTATTATTCCCTCCGTCGGAACAGCGTCACCAGTAAACCCCACCAGAGGTGAGCTAATCGGTCTCAAATGGCCGTCAAGGATGGACATTCTTGAAAAAGCATCGTAGAACAAAATATCGGCCGAACTTCCATCGTCGACAAGGACGTGGCGGACGTCGTAATTTACTATATTCAAGGAAACTACAACCGTGTCATTGTGAGAGAATTGAACTCCCTGAGCATCTTCTTCAGTAAAGATTATGGGCTCCTCAATCTTTTGTCGCTTGGGGGGTACGGCCAGTGCATCGGTTGCTTCTTGCCGGGATCCTCCTGGGATGGTGTTGGCGAAATCCATCGGAGGCTGATCGTCCGACCGCTCCATGCCGGCGACCATTGCCGGAGGATGTGGGGCTTGGGAAACCAGAGGCGAGGCCGAGGCCTGAGACATGGCTGCGGGGGCCGTGGGTCACCGTGTGGACGCTTCGTGAGAAGTGTTGCTCCTAGATTGATTTTGATGATTACAAAACAGATTGAAGGGATACAAATATTTTAAATTGAAAAAGTCTTTATGCTCTTCAAGGGCAAAATCGTAATTTTACTAAAATCCTGATTTGATAGTATCATTTGGTAGAACAAATGATTTGTAATCTATTGGTGAAAATTTCATTATTTTTGGACTTATATTTTTGAAGTTATGAAGGTTTGAAGTGCATGAGTCGACTCATGAGTCAACTCATGGCACTATGAGCTGATTGGCACGCAAAAATTTCCCATGGCACGCTGGATTTTTGGCTTGGCATGACCTGTGAGTCGACTCATGAGTCGACGCACAAGGCATGAGTCGACTCATGAGTCGACCCCTGCTGATTTGAGCCAAAAAATTCCAGAAACCAAATCTCTGGCTAATGCAACAGAAGTCGACTCATGAGTCGACTCCTGAAGCATGAGTCGACTCATGAGTCGACCCCTGCGACAGAAATCATCCACAACGGCTAGTTTTTTGCCCATTTTAATTGCCTTTTATGCTTCCTAAAAATGCTCTAACGGCTCTTTTTCTGCCTAATATATTTTCTCTTGTTTCTTAATGCTATAAAATATTTCAAAAGATGAAAATACAGGTGAGATACATTGAGAGGATCCAAAATATACACGAAGTGATCAACGAGACATTCGAGAGAAAAAGAAAAGAGGATCCAAAATCTACACGAGAGAGAGACAGGTGATCCACAATATACACGAGAGATTGTGAAAGAGATTCAAGAGCATTCAAAGAGAGGATTTTTCAAGCCAACTGTTCAACCTTGATCAAGAGATCTTTCAAAGCCTTCAAGAAGTCATCAATCAAGCTCATCTTCTTCTCAAGCGTTCATTCAACTTTTCATCCACCTTGAGGAAATCCAAAAAGAGGATTCTTCATTTGAGTAAAGTATTTTTATTGTTATATTCGCTCATTTAAGGAGCTGTTATTGTATTAATTTGTGCTCTAAACTATCTTACTCTTTGTGAGTAATTGATCTTATTTTTGGAGGGTTTCCAAAACAAGGAAAGGTTGATCCGAACCTGAAATCGGAGTGTTTTGGGTTAGCTTGTACCCGAAAAACAAGTGGACTAGCTTGGGATAGCTAGTGTCGGAGTTTTCGACATTTTGTATTCAGGTTGAATACAAGTATAGTGGATTGAAATTCCCAAGTAGGAGCTTGGGGAGTGGATGTAGGTGCAAGTTGGCACCGAACCACTATAAATCCTTGTGTTTGTGGTGTGCTTTATTGTTTCTCTTTATTTCTTTATTATATCCTTGCATTCTTGCTTTAAAAATTTAATCTTGATTTAAAGTCTTTCTTCTCATTCATCAAGCTTTTAACAAATACCTTTCATAAGTAATTAGTTGAGCTTAAAATTTTTAGAAACCCAATTCACCCCCCCTCTTGGGTTGCATAGCTGGGCAACAAGAAGACATCGGGCGCGGATCCAGTGGGGGGAAGGAGGAGAGGATGCCAAAAAAGATGCCCGGAGGCGGTCCCGTTGAGCGCTCCTTTAAGAACAAGGATACTGCGAAGACACACCCCTTCCTCTAGCGCCAATCCTGTTGGTACAAAAATCCACTTATGTCGGAGAAGCTGGAGTCGCGGTCGCCGTCGGGACCTGCAAAAGAAGTCTAAATCGGAGGTGGGGTTGCTCCGGCAAGACCCTCTGACGCTCAAGTCAGTTCTCTGCCTCAACAAGAATGGAGTGCACGAACAAAAATTTTAGCAGAGTTTATAGGTAAAAATGAGAGCTTAGAGAATAACGTATCTGGGGTTTCCCTTTTTATAGACGGAGGGTGCAACAGACTGATAGCGACGTTCATAACCGTCTGGTAGTGGGCCACCCATAGTCAGGAGGAATTTATTGTGAAGGGTAGTGGAGTGGAATCGTGGCAATTGCTGTAGCTCGCCACGTGGAATCAGTTGCGGGGAGTGGAGTGACGTCCGTTGTCGTGACTCGTCAGAGAGTGGTGGAATCGCACCGGATCCGCTGTAGGGGGTGGAGCAGAATCATGGCCGTTAGTATGGCTTGCCAGGGAGTAATGGAGCTGCTAGGGTTCGCCGCAGGGAGTGGAGCAGTGTTGTCTGTTACTGTGGCCTGCCAGGGGGTCCAGACTTGTCGGTCGAAGTTTGGTTGGAGTCGGAAGCGAGGTCCGACACCTGTAGGAGCTCGGACGAGGCCTTCCTGCAATCGGGGTAGAAGGCGGAGTCCAGCTCTCGTGGGAGTCCGGATGAGGTCTACCTGCAATTAAAGTCAGAGGTGAGATTCGGCACTCGTAGGAGCCCGGACGAAGTTCACCTGCAAGCGAAGTCGGGGGCGGAGTCTGGCTCCTGTAGGAGTCCGGATGGAATTTACCTGAAGCCGTGGGCGGAGCTCGGCTCCCGTAGGAGTCCAGATGGAATTTACCTGAAGCCGTGGGCAGGGCTCGGCTCCCGTAGGAGTCCGGACGGAGTCTCCCTGTAGCTAGCGAGATCAGGCTCCCGTAGGAGTCCGGTCAAAGTCTACCTGCAATTAAAGTCAGAGGCAAAGTCCGACACCCGTAGGAGTCCGGACGGAGCTTATCAGCAAGCGAAGTCGGGGGTGGAGTCCAGCTCCCGTAGGAGTCTGGACGGAATTTACCTGAAGCCGTGGGTGGAGTTCGGCTCCCGTAGGAGTCCGGGCGGAGTCTTCCTTGCAGTTGAAGTTGAGGATGGAACCCAAGTTGGCGACCTCGGCCTCCGCCTTCCTCACCGTCTCCTCCGAGGTCTGCCTCTCTTCTTCCCGGGCCTATTTTTCTCTCTCCAGGGCCTCCTGGAGGGCAACTACTTCGGCTGCCTTTTCTTTGAGGCATGCGACCTTGGCCCGACGACGCTCCTCCACCTGGATGGCATCCCTTCTCGCTCGGTTCGTCGCCTCGATATTGGCGAGGAGTTGGTGCCCAATCTGCAAGGGCGGCTAGGGGATCAGAACAAGGGTCGAATAGCCAGTTAAATGAAGATTTGTTTACCTTGAGAAAGGACCTTAGGGAATCCCAAACCCGCTGCTCAGGATCGGCGCGATCGATCCTCTCGACGACTTCAGGCAGAATGCAGCCGTCGATCAACCGCTTGATCAAGTCCCTATCATTGAAGGGATTCTCCGGCTCCTCTTCAAAACTGAGGGACTCGTCAGTGGCGGCTCGACGGCTACTCACCCTGCGGGCCACCGACTTCCTTCTCTTCCCCCTCTCGACTATGGTTGCCTCCGTGGAGTGAAACCCCGAAATGGGAGCCCCAGTCGGCGGACTCCTCGAAGAGGCCCGGGGGGCCGTAGGTTTGGCGTTCGAGGGAACGTCGATCGCTGGAGCCACCTAGATGGACGCAGCCAAGCTCGACTCCTCCACCCTGGCCCTCTTTGCTGATCCGGAGGCCGCGGCACCCTTTCTTTTGTGGGCCTTGAGGTCCCTGGCAAGCATCCATGCTGCTTCGGCATCCATTCCTTAAAAAAAAAAAAAACATCAATCAATCAATCAAAAATTAGAAATCAATAATGGGGTGAAAAAGGAAGGAGTAGCACATAAAAAAAAAAAAAAAAAGAAAAGAGAAAAGAGAAGAAAAAGAAAGAAAAAGAAGAAGGACGGAAGAAAAGAAGAGAAAGGAAAAGATGGAGTACTCGCAGGATCCTAGGGGCTCAGGCCGATGTTGAACAAAAATTGCTCCCTCAGAAGGTGGGGAAGGGAAGGAGCGGAGTAGTCAAGAAGCTTCCGGGCAGCCTGGAGGTCGCCCTCCCCCAGGCTAGGGGCCTGACGGACAGAATCCCTCAGAGAGCCCCAAGGGGGTAGGCCCAGCCTCAGGGTCGGGCAGTGGATGAAGAGGTATTTTCCCTTCCAGTTGTGGATTGAAGAGGGGGCACCTTTCAGCAACTCCTTCTTGCCGAACTGAGGGGAGAAATACCACCAGTCCTTCACCGAAGGATGATGCTTGAAGGTACAGAAATGCCTAAACAGAGAGAGGGACGGCTGGACCTTGACTACGTGGCAAAGGGAGAGAAACCCTATCAAAAACCTAAAAGAATTTGGAGCAACTGAAGCCAAAGAGATATCTAAGAAGCGGAAGAGGGCGACAACAAAGGATGGAAGCGAAAGCCGGAGCACGGAACGCCTCCTGATACAGGCAAAAATGATCGGATGGGGGAGTGCTAGCCTGGTCGGAGGGGCCAGGCAACTCCAGGTCGTACTCCAAAGGAACTCCATACTGAACCCTTATCAGAAGGAGTTCATCCAGAGTCAGGGAGCATGGAATGGCACCCGATGCAAAAACTGGGCGAAGCCCAGCCCCAGATGTGGGTTCATCTACAGAACGAGGGACCTGGGGGGTTGAGGTGGAAGAACTCCCGGAACCGCTGGAAGCGGAAGAGCCGGAAGACATTTCAAATAACTTCGAATGAAGACTCTAAAGATCCCGAAGAAAATAGATAGGACAAAGGATGAGAGGTCACGGAAGACTAACTTGGAGGAATACGACAGAAGAAAATGGCGAAGAAAAGACCCCTAAATGGCAAAAAGAAGGACGGAGGTTCTGGGACTAACCTAGATCGCCCTGAGGGAGGCAGAGGGGCGAGGAAAGGGACGATTCGAAGGATGCCTATGGCCCAAGAAGACGCCAAGGAGAATCGGGACTCTCGAAGAAGAGGCGGATACTGATGGAACACTCAGGCGGAATAGGGCCCCTAAAGGTGGAAGGGCGGGTTTAAATAGACCCTGGGATCCGGCGCCATAATGATCGCGAATCCCCCGAGACCGACCCGCGCTCGACACGTGTTTCACTCGCCACGACAGGCGGCTAAAAGCGGCTGACGGCTGACAGAGCCATTACTGCATCGTACCTGGGCCAGCGTACCAGTGAGAATTTTGAAGGGTCCCTTCGTATCACCCCGATTCGAAAAGACTCCAGCATGCGCACATTTAATGCCAAAATATCTGGAGGTGGTCGTACACAGGGTTCAAGGGGACAACTTCGACTGTGCAAACCTCTCTGTACTTCCTTCATTCGAAATTCAAACTCGAAAGTAGGGGGACTAGTGTTGGGTACAAAATACCCTCAGCCGAAGTTCTCAACGGGATTAACCCTCGCGGGCCTCGTCCCCGACTCCGGCTGCAGACAGACCTTGTCCGGACTCCTACGGGAGCCGGGCTCCGTCCGCAACTCCAACTGCTGGTAAGCTCCATCCGGACTCCTACGGGAGCCGGACTTCGCACCTGACTTTAATTATAGGAAGATCCCGTCCGGACTCCCACGGGAGCCGGGCTCCGTCCCCAACTTCAACTGCAAGGAAGACTCCACCCGGACTCCTACGGGAGCCGGGCTCCGTCCCCAACTTCAACTGCAAGGAAGACTCCGCCCAGACTCCTACGGGAGCCGGGCTCCATCCCCAACTTCAACTGCAAGGAAGACTCCGCCCGGACTCCTACGAGAGCCGGGCTCCGTCCCCAACTTCAACTGCAAGGAAGGCTCCGCCCGGACTCCTATGGGAGCCTGGCTTCGTCCACAACTCCAACCGCTGGTAAGCGCTGCCCGGACTCCTACGGGAGCCGGGCTCCGTCCACAACTCCAACTGCTGGTAAGCTCCATCCGGACTCCTACGGGAGCCGGACTTCGCACCTAACTTTAATTGCAGGAAGACTCCGTCCGGACTCCCACGGGAGCCGGGCTCCGTCCATAACTCCAACTACTGGTAAGCGCCGCCCGGACTCCTACGAGAGTCGGGCTCCGTCCACAACTCCAACTGCTGGTAAGCTCCGTCCGGACTCCTACGAGAGCCAGACTTCGCACCTAACTTTAATTACAGGAAGACTCTGCCCGGACTCCCATGGGAGCCGGGCTCCGTCCACAACTCCAACTGCTGGTAAGCGCCACCCGAACTCCTACGGGAGCCGGGCTCCATCCACAACTCCAACTACTGGTAAGCTCCTTCCGGACTCCTACGGGAGCCGGACTTCGCACCTCACTTTAATTGCAGGAAGACTCCGCCCGGACTCCCATGGGAGCCGGGCTCCATCCTCAACTTCAACTGCAAAGAAGACTCCGTCCGGACTGCTACGGGAGCCGGGCTCCATCCCCAACTTCAACTGTAAGGAAGACTCCGCCCAGACTCCTACAGGAGTCGGGCTCCGTCCCCAACTTCAACTGCAAGGAAGACTCCGCCCGGACTCCTACGAGAGTCGGGCTCCGTCCCCAACTTCAACTGCAAGGAAGGCTCCACCCGGACTCCTACGGGAGCCGGCCTCCGTCCACAACTCCAACTGCTGGTAAGCGCCGCCCGGACTACTACGGGAGCTGGGCTCCATCCACAACTCCAACTGCTGGTAAGCTCCGTCCGGACTCCTACGGGAGCCGGACTTCGCACCTAACTTTAATTGCAGGAAGACTCCGCCCAGACTCCCACGGGAGCCGGGCTCCGTCCCCAACTTCAACTGCAAGGAAGACTCCGCCCGGACTCCTACGGGAGCCGGGCTCCGTCCCCAACTCCATCTACTGGTAAGCTCCGTCCGGACTCCTACGGGAGCCGGACTTCGCACCTGACTTTAATTGCATGAAGACTCTGCCTGAACTCCCATGGGAGCCGGGCTCCGTCCCCAACTTCAACTGCAAGGAAGACTCCGCCCGGACTCCTACGGGAGTCGGGCTCCGTCCCCAACTTCAACTGCAAGGAAGACTCCGCCCGGACTCCTACGGGAGTCGGGCTCTGTCCCCAACTTCAATTGCAAGGAAGACTCCGCCCGGACTCCTACGGAAGTCGGGCTCCGTCCACAACTCCAACTGCTGGTAAGCTCCGTCCGGACTCTTACGGGAGCCGGACTTCGCACCTGACTTTAACTGCAGGAAGACTCCGTCCGAACTCTCACGGGAGCTGGACCTCGTCCCCAACTTCGGCTGAAGGAAGACTTCGTCCGGACTCTTACGGGAGCCAGACTCTCGACTCCTCTCAAACGGATAGCTAACCACCCCTCTCCGCTAGACACTCCAGCGGAACTTCAGCCGACAGGCCTGCACTCCCTGGTGGGTTGCGGTAACGGCCACGACTTTGTTCCACTTCCTGCGATGGATTTCGCGCGGCTCCATTACTCCCTGGCAGACCGCTATGGTGCCCATGATCCTGCTCCACTTTCTGCAATGGATATCGCACGATTCTTCCATCCTCTGGCAAGTCACGACAACGGACGCCGCTCCACTCCCCGTGATAGACTCCATGTGGCGTGTCTCGGTGATAGCCACGATTCCACCCCACTACTCTTCGCAACAAACTCCCCCTGACTCTGGGCAGCCCACTGCCAGACGGTTACAGATACTGCTATCAGTCTGTTGCTCCCTCCGCCTATAAAAGGGAGACCCCAGATACGTTATTCTCTAAGCTCTCATTTTTACCTAAAAACTCTGCTAAAATTTCCGTTCGAGCACTCCATTCTTGTTGAGGCAGAGAACTGACTTGAGCGTCGGAGGGTCTTGCCGGAGCAACCCCACCTCCGGTTTAGACTTCTTTTACAGGTCCCGGTGGCGACCGCGACTCCAGTTTCTCCGACGTAAGTGGATTTTTGCACCAACAGTAGTGTTTTCAACATTAGGATTTTTCAATATCAAGATCGCTTAATCAAATTGGCCAGGTAAGTAAGGTGGGGGTCCCTCCATTGCTTTCTTTAGACATCAATAAATTGGTCAAGTCAGACAACAAAATCAATTAGAGAACCACCTATAGCACTTTTCTAGACACCAATTGATCAATTGATCAAGACTTAGTTAACCCCTAGTTGCATATCACTACAACTTAATATAATTTTTAATAAGGGCTTTTATTTGGTCTCATGCATATTTTAACTATATAATGATAATTTATGCTAATATATATCAATATTAAAATATTCTATATGTGCATGTACAACATATGAACTTTCATCATCCTAAGACAATCTTACAGCATAACCTCATTATGCTAGGACAACCTTATGTCAGGATGATGAAGTGGTGGATCATATATGCATCATTTCATATCATCATATGAAAGTATAATTACATAGCATAATTTATCTTATAGCATGAATCATAATATGCATCATATAAACATTATGTATATATGATTGAACCAAACAAAGCTGGCTCTGATACCACTGTAGGATTTCAGAGTGGACATGCATAGCGAAAGCATAACAGATTTTAAAATTTAAATTATAAAATTTTAAATATTAAATTCATAAATCAATATCTCCTTGATGATTAACAATCAAATATAACATATATTTAAAATTAAATTCAAGTTATAGAAGAATACCTGCAGTGTTTAATCCAAATTTCGGCAGAACCTCCATCAGGCGCCCAAGTGTTCGCCCTCCAACAGTGATCCACACAGGGCTATGACCAAGACACCAACTTTTTGGAATGATTTCTCCTCCAAAATTTTTACTTTGAGAATTTTCTTGGGCACTAGGACCTCAAGACCCCCTTCCTCTTCTCTTAGCCTTCCTATCCCTACCTTTCTTCTCTCCCTGTCTTCCTTAATTCTCTTCCTAGTCTCTTATCCTAAAATCAGACTTGTCCTTACTATTTTTGGACTTATCCTAATAAAAAAAAGAAGAGACTAATTGGACAATAAGGAGAGTGTGTTAGAAAGAAGAGATAGGAGTAATTTTTTGAATGAATCAAATCTCCGACGTAGTCCCCTTTAAATAGTTAGCAAAGGGGTGCCTTCGGGAATGATTCACGCCCCCTCCATGTGCCATCTCATATCCATCAGAAAATATCATATCCCCTGATGAATTCTCACACCCATCTAAAAGGTTTTGACACATGGCAATTATCAGAAAAAAATCCAAGTGATGCTTCGCATAAAGGGACTCTTCGAAATATTTTTCTCGATGATTCTTTGATGCATCACGTAGCTTCCCATGGAGCAATTTTTCTCCACCACCCATCAGTGCAACTTTGTCCATCCAATGGCCAAAAATGAAGGTGCTAACATCAAAATGGCATAGAACAAATCTCAAATTAAGAAGTGGTGTGACAATTGGGTTAGAGTCCTTCAGAAGTTAGACTCTTGGTCAGGCACATGAATCAGATTGATAGGATTTCCATCTTCAACCAATTTTTATGATTAAACTAGAAGGTGTTTTAATCTCAGAAGAATTCCTTACACTCAAAATTAAGTCAAAAATCATTGAATTTTTTTTTTCATCATGGAACATTTGATAAGCTCAAGGAAGGGGCATCCCATCTCATGGGATGCGAAACCTATTTTTGCGCATAAAGACTGCATCCATGTGCAAGAAAAATTCTTGATGCATGGGAATCTAGTTTCTTGACTCCAAATTTTTGGTACATGTAGAAAAGGACAACCCAACTCAAAAACAAAATTAGTTTGAATTAATTTGACTTTAATTAGGTCAATCTGAAATCAATTTCAAATCTGATTCGAAATAGGAAGCTAGTTTTTACCACATGTAATAGTATATCTATTTTGCAAACATGATTTAATCCAATTAGACCCCTAATTAATTTTCTTTATGTATGACCCATTGAGTTTCACATCTAACTAGTAGTGGGCTCAAGTGAAAATCGATCTGCTTTGATTTGAATTTAATCTAACTGATCTAGATCCAATCGAGCTAATCTGATTTTAGTAATTAGAACTCTTTCTAATTGATGATCAAATTAAACTCTTTAATTCGATTAAATTTATAAAATAAGATTGACGTCTAGCAACGTATCCTGTCTATCTAAAATATATAAAATTTTAATATAAATACCAAAAATATCTTTCAGTGAAAAGTTACCATGCAATTCGATCCTTCGTCTCCTTGCATCCTGAATATGACTCTGGATATGTAATGATGTCAAATCTAATATCATATTTATATTTATCTCAATCTTAAATAATAATTTAATTAATAAAATATTAAAAACTCTTTTTAATTTTAATTCTATTTTGATCAAAGACTTTCTGAATCATCAATCGATCAGAGCAAGTAGGATGTGATCTCCTCTTACTAGGAGTAATCGATTTCATGTTGACCTATTCATAATCTCCATCCATATTTTACTATATCCAGAACATCCCATACATGACTAAGTCATGAATGAGTATGAACCAAAAATATGGATTCATGTATACAAGATTTTATGGTAGTCTCAAGTCAAAGGATTACATGCACAACTCCCACTATAAGAAAATATCTTTTAACGGATAAGTAAATTTCATAAGATGTTTCTTAAGTCAAATCAATTCTGTGAATTCATTCTCTAATGAGAATCTATTGTCTTGTATTAGTATCTCACACAAGTGGCTTATGAGATCAGCCACCCTCTCCATCGAGCATACAAAGAAAGTACTAGTCTATCCAGAATATTGATTCCCTACTCAATGCTCCTATGACTAGGAATATTCTAAATCAGAGTTTTTAAGATTTTAGGTCTCATAGATATGATCTCATCATAACTCTAAACCCATTACCTTGATTTATGAAGTTTCATCATAATCATTATAAAAGTAAGATGCAGCATATGATGAAAAATACTTTTTATTTATAAAAAATCAGTACATGAGTCTGGAAGATTACAAGAAAAATCTATCAAAATATAAATTTTGATTGACTTGTAGGGCATATTCCTTTCAGATAGATTAATGAAGCTCATCATGGACTGACTATATCTAATAGGATCTTATTCCTCCTTTCGGATATCTCGTTGAGCTGAGGTGTTCCGAGAAGAGTCTATTAAGAGACTATGCCGTTGTCCTTAAGATATCTCAAAAATTTTCAACTAAGATATTCACCTCCTCGATCAGATCAAAGAATCTTAATGGGTTTGTTTGTTTATTTTTTTATTTCACTTCTGAATTTTTTAAACTTTTCAATGGCTTCAGACTTGTGTTTCATCAGATACACATACCTATACCTAGATAGATTATCAGTAAAAATAATGAAATAGCTATAACCACCCTTGGCCTGCACATCAAATGGTCCACACACATCAGTGTGTACCAGGATAAGTAACTTAGTGGTCCTTTTCTCATATCCTACAAAGGATAACTTGACTATTTTTTTTCGAAGCCAAGATTCACAAACTTGATACGATTTTGGGTTAAGAGAACCAAGGATCCCATCATTTTTCAATTTGTTTATCCTATCCTTTCTAATATAGTCTAATCTATAATGCCATAAGTACTTCTAATTTATTTCATCTCTGGATCTCTTTTGATCTACGACACTCACTATTTGCTCGTTTAAACTCACATTCGTATCAACATGCAAGTGATATAGACTGTCAATTAAAAGACCTCATACAATCAATTTATTTCATAAATAAATAGAATAAAAATTTTTATTGAAATTAATTTCAAAATCTTCCTATGCTAGCACAGACACGAAAATCAAATTCAAACTAGTTACAGGAACAAAATAATAGTCCTTTAAATTTAATCTAAAACTAGATGGTAATCGAAAAGAATAAGTACCAACGGCATCTACAGTAACTTTTGCTCCATTACTGCCCCGAAGGATTATGTCACCTTCACTCAACCTCCTATTTTCTATTAGACCCTGTATTGAAGTACATATATGAGCACTAGAACCAAAGTCCAATACCCAACTAGAAGTAGAAGAAATCATGAGGTTAAATTTAATTACGTGCATATCTTCTGAAGGTTTATCATCCTTTTTTATCTTTAGGCTCTCCAGGTAGAGTGGACAGTTCCACCTCCAGTGGCTTTCTGCATCATAGTGGAAACACTTTCCCTTGCTTCGGCCTTCTTAAGAACTTCCTTCTTTGGCTTGCTCTCTTTCTTCTGCTTCCTAGCAGATTTAGTCTTTTTCTTTTTAGTAGACTTTTTCTTAGAGAAAGTCCACTCCATAGCGAGAATAGTGCCCTTTGAACTCTTTAGATTCCTTCTGTAGTGACCACATGTTGACCAATTTGGGTATAGTACAATCGAGTTTGCTCATATAAAAATTTATAATAAATTGACTATATGAACTCATAAGGGATTGAAGGATCAAATCCATCGATAATTCTTTTTGTATTTCAAGCCCGAGCTTCTCAAGCTCTTCAATGTCCTTGATCACTGTCATACAGTGCTCATAGACAGACTGCCTTCGTGCTTCTTCAAATTGAAGAGTCTTTTGGACACTTCGAAGCACGCAGTATGACTCTGCTCACCATACAACTCTTACAGATGAGTTATCATAGTCCTGATAGTAGACATATGCTTATGCTGGCTTTGCGACTTGTTTGACATAGATGCCAGCACATAGCACTTGACCCGACTATCTTCATCCGTCCACTTTTCAAAAGCAGCTCTTTACTCAGCAGTAGGACGGTTTGGTAATACTATGGGTTTCTGATTGAGTACATGACCTAATTTTCTGAGGTCAGGATAATCCTGAGATTTTGGAGCCAGCCTTTATAATTAGTTCTGGTCAAACGATTGGTTTCAAGGATGTGGGCTAGAGGATTTGAGGCTGACATAGTTTAACTGCGAGAGTAGAGATTCAAGTTAGACTTTTATACTTTAATATTATATTTGCTTCTAGAGATTTTAAGATACAAATAATGACTCTCACTAATTTTTCAGATCTCTCCACTCTTTGAGTGAAAAATAGAAACCCTAATGTGATAAAAGATTTTTAGTGGGTGCTACAGTCCCACTGATGCAATGCACCTCCCCTAACAGTTATTGGTAATATGCACACTGATGTGTAGGCAATTTTTTACTTAGATACTTCTCTAAGCATGTTGCAGTGACTTGATCTCTAAGTCATGTGGGCTCATCTAACAGGTATTGACCACACTCCTTAGTTAAGCCCGACCCACCATTTATAAGCAGGTGCAAGGCCATTATTGGGTCCCTCACTTAATAATTATTGGGCCCAACCCTATCCTTACCCTGGAGCAACTCTTTGCTAATAGAGTGGTTGCGTATTTTCGATGCAATTGAACCACTATGACCAACCGAGAATAATCAACACCGATAGCATGCTCGCACATCTACAATGGTGGAAGAACTATGAACTTAATAATTATGGAAAGATTTAGGTTTAGATCTCATCTAATCAGTCATCATATGACAGATCTAATTGGCATGAGCTAAATCAAAAATACCAAGCAACCCAATTGAAGACTCAATCTTTCAAATTGGCTAGGTAAGTGGAGATTGGTGGGGGTCATCTCGTTGCTTTCCTTAGATACCAATAAATTGATCAGGTAAGCTAACAGAATCAATTAGATAATCACATCTCAATTACTTACCTTAGACATCAATAGGTCAATTAATCTAAATAGATTAACTCAAGTAAATCATGCTCAAACCATCGAGCTAAATTAGGTCTTTAGGTTAATCGATTCTACATATGAGATTCAATCGATTTGATCAACAATAATTACATGATCATTTAACTTAATTGATCTAACTCTAATCAATACTTGACTCAATTTGATCAATTACTTAATCAAATTAGACCCATATGATTCAAATCATAAACTTTAGATGCAATCCTATTACATGACCTAACTTTTGATTTTTCCATAACCAAAACCCTCATGCACAAACATAAATTTCAGATTTCAAAATCAAATTTTAAATCTAAATTTTTTGCATAAAAATAAATTTTAAATCATAAAAATAATTTTTAGATTTAACGTACAAGCATATATCTCATATACACATGTAAAATTCAGATCTAAATAAAATTTAGATCAATACATGATATCATATATCTTGTATACTAATCATGAATCATATTGAAAATAATTTTATGACCTAAACATGCAATCATATATCTCATATATGAATCATGAATCAGATCATAAAATTTCAGATTTGTGCATGCATCTACATATCATGTGAAGATGAACTAGAAATTATTTTAGATCAAAATTCAGATCTATGCATGCTTTCACATATCAACTATATATTATAAAATCAAATTCAAAACTAAATTTTAGATCCAAAAATTCATCTATACATTTCATATATCAAGGAAAAATCAAATTTTGAAACTTTTTTCAAAAATATATATGTCAATTTCATGCATATGAATATGAAGATGAACTAGAAATCATTTTAAATCAAAATTCAGATCTATGCATGCTTTCACATATCAACTATATATTGTAAAATTAAATCCAAAATTAAATTTTAGATTCAAAAATTTATCTATACATCTCATATATCAAGAAAAAATCAAATTTTGAAACTCTTTTCAAAAATATGTATATCAATTTCATGCATATGAAACCCATGGCTTTGATACCACTGTTGGAATTCGCATGTTGGGGCATGCATGAGTGTTTCAAAATTTTTTTTTTAAACATCATAGTAGAATAGAAGATTAAAATATTTTTAATCTATATTATGCATGCATAAAAATATAAACCATAAGGATCTAGTTCGTATGCTAAAATTATACATATACTGAAATTTAATATGTGATCGAATCACATACCTGTTTTACAATTTTTTTCTTTAAATCTGAATCTAAAAGAGAAGAGGCTCTCTCTTAGCCATGCAAGTATCCAATCTCTATGGGTATCCACTCAGGATCAGTCTGGAATAGCCCTCTTAAGATTGAATTTTCTTCTCTAAGAAAATTCAGCCTGCGAATCTGAACGAAGCTTGGATTACGATCGACTCTTTAATTCTTTTCTTGATCTTCTTCTTTTCTTCTTCTCTTGTCTTTCTTCCTTTGATTTATGCTGCTACTATGCACTAAAAACCAGCAAACAAGAGATGCCCAACAGCCTTGGGCATGGAAGAAGATTGGGCGCCCAAGAGGTGGGGTGTGTGGATGCCCAAAGGAGAAAAGAAATGGAGGAGAAGAGAGGGCATGGGTGGGGGGTTCTTTTATGGCATGTGGGATGGTGGTTTTGATGCCTAGGGACCTTAAGAGAGGTTCCTTTAAATAGATATAAGAATTGAATCCTATTTAATCTCATAATACAAGTCCTACTTGCATTAGGTTTCCTTATAACTTAAGTTATACAACTTTCTTTAGGAAACCTATTAGGTGCCAACTCTTGGAGCTCTTGCACCCATAAATTCACACCCTCCTTTGCACCCAAGGGATGCCTCAATTAATATCCACATGCCCTCTAAAGATGGGACAAGCCCAACTTGATCAAATCAAGATGGCGCCCCATCTTAACTATCAAGGATATAAATTAAGGACTTTGCACCCTTAATTTATTTGATCCAAAATTTTAGACACCCAATAATTGGAGTCCAATGAACCTAATTCATTTAGATTATTAGTGGATAATTAAGTTTGAATTATCTTATCAAATAAAAAATCCAAATGTAAAGAGAAAATTGGGTCCAATCATGTGCTAGTAAGGTTACCTTGAACCCAATCAGATTTCTTTAAACCCAATTGATACTTCATAAGTTCAATTGCTAATTTCAGGCCTAATCCCTTTGTTGTGTGACCCTATAGGTTCAATTCTATCTAGTAGTGAGATATACAATAATCTCTATCAAAGTATCATTGAAACTCTTTTCAATGGGTCAGAATAATTCTACTCTAACTCATCAAGGATTGTCGATCCAGAACAATCCTAGTGAGCTCTCACAATCCATCAGTGACATCTTGTAATATGTAGTGACAAACTAGTAGAATTGAAATGAATCTCAAGGTGTAGTTAACATATGATTCAGTCCTTCTATCATGAGTCCCAACAAGATAGCAGGTCATGGATAAATTGTCAAACCTCAACATCAGTCATATAATAGATCTGATCAGCTCAAGTCTAATTGTAATTTTTATAGAAACTCTTTTCCATCAATCATACTGTTGTGACCACAAACTCTCAGACTTAACCTCTTAAATCTCATAGGACTACTCGTCTCTATCAAGATCGATAGATCCCATCTTGATACGCACCCTACTCCTACAATGGATCAACTGTTACCAACACCTACTATAAGGGCTTATTGAGACCCATGTTTATATGTCAGTCAAACTCCAGCAGCCTCACTGCAAGCAGTCATACCATCTCAGGTCAAAAGATCATTCACACAACTATAGCATCGAGACAATCACTAACGATTGAATAGAAATCCAAGTGATATCTCGTATGGTCATGCTCAGTACTAGTTTTTCTCTAACAACTATCCACACTTGTCATCCAGTATCTCTATATTGTAGATCAAAGACTCATCTATCTCAAAAGAAATGATTTATGTATCGATCTATTTGGATCAATCACCATCCTCATGATGATACTATGATCGAGAGTATTTAGGAATTAAATATATATCTCTAATTTTTAACTCTTTGAGAATATGTATCGAAGGTTAATTTCATGAACGATTCAAGGACACATCACACTTGAATGAAAAATAAACTTGTCCTTTTATTGATCAAATTAATATATTAAGTACAAAATTATGTTCTAGATTTATTATAATGTGTCAACCATATTGGCTTCTAGGTATCCATCTAACATAAGCAATTAGACTTATGAAGTCTCAATTGAGGTTGGAAAAATTCTATTGGGTTCAGGGCAACCTTGCTAGCACATGGTTGGACCCATTTTTTTTTTATATTTGAATTTATTATTTAATAAGATTAATTCAAATAAATTTATCTGTTAATAATCTAAATGAATTAGATTTATTAGGCTCTAATTGTTAGGTATCTAAGATTTTGGATCAAATAAATTAAGGATGCAAGTTCTTAATTAATTTCTTTGATAGTTTTGATTGGGTGCCACTTGATTTGATAAGTTGGGTGTATCCATCTATTAGAGGATGTGTGGATTTTTTATAGGGCATCCCATGGGTGCAAAGTGGGGTGTGATTTTGTGGGTGCAAGGGCTCCAATAGTTGGCGCCTAATTGGTTTCCTAAAGGAAGTCAAATAACTAAAGGAACAAGAAAATATAATGCAAGTAGGACTTGTTTTAAGTGCTTGTTTGGTTTTGAATAGGATTCAAATCTTATTCCTATTTAAAGGTGCCTCCCCTAAGGTCCCTAGGTACTTCAACCAGCAGCCCCATGCCCCCTTAGGAGAGCCCCACACCCTATCTTCTCCTCTCCCTTGGAGCATCAACGTCCCATGCTTGGGTGTCCTCTTTCTTCCACACCCAAGGGCTGTTGGGCATCTCTCTTATTTGCTACTTTGTAGTCTCTGGTTGATTCATAATCTAGAGAAAAAAAAGCAAGAGAAGAAGAGAAGAAGAAGATCAAGGAAAGGATCAAAGAGTTGATTGCAATCCAAGCTTTGCTCAGATTCATAGGCTGATTTTTTTTAGAGAAAAAAAAATCAATTTTAAGAGGGCTATTCCAGGCTGATCCTGAGTGGATACCCATAGAGGTCAGATACTTACGTGGCTAAGAGAGAGTCTCTTCTCTTTCAGATCAGATTTGAAAAAAAAAATTATGAAACAGGTATGTGATTCGATCATATATTCAATTTCAGCATATGTTCAATTTCAGCATATGAAGTAGATCTTTGTAATTTATATTTTATGCATGCATGATATAGATTAAAAAGAGTATTAATTTTTTATTCCACTATCATATTTAGAAAAAAAAAATTTTAAAATATACATGCATGCCCCGACATAGAAATTCCAATAGTAGTATCAGAGCCATGGATTTCATATGTATGAAATTGACATACATATTTTGAAAAGAGTTTCAAAATCTGATTTTTCTTTGACATATGAGATGTATAGATGAATATTTTGAATCTATAATTTATTTGAGGTTTAATTATAAAAAATATAGATAATATGTGAAAGCATGCATAGATCTAAATTTTATTCTAGAATAGTTTCTAGTTCATAATTATGTGATATGTAGATGTATGCATAAATCTAAAATTTTATTTGACCTAATTTATGATTCATATATGAGATATATGATTACATATTTAGGTCATAAAATTATTTTCAATATAATTTATGATTTGTATATGAAATATATGATATCATGTATTGATCTAAATTTTTATTTAGATATGAATTTTACATACATATATGAGATATATGTTTGTATGTTAAATCTAAAAATTAGTTTTATGATTTAAAACTTATCTTTTATGTAAAAAATTTAGATCTAAAATTTAATTTTGAAATCTAAAATTTATGTTTATACATGAGGATTTTGGTTATGAAAAAATTAAAAATTAGGTCATGTAATTAGATTGCATCTAGAATTTTTAATTTGAATATTATGGGTTTAATTCGATTAAGTAATTGATCAAATCAAGTCAAGTGTTGATTATGGTTAGACCAATTAAGTTATATGATCATACAGTTGTTGTTGATCAAATCGATTAAATCTTATATATAGAATCGATTAACCTAAGGACTTAATTCGGCTCAATGGCTTGAGCATGATTCACTTGAGCTAACCTAGTTGGACCAATTGATCTATTAGTGTCTCAGGTAAGTAATTGAAAGATGATTATTTAATTGGTTTTGTTAGCTAATCTGGCCAATTTATTGGTGTCTAAGGAAAGCAACGAGAGTCCTCCCACCAATCTCTACTTATCTGGCCAATTTGGAAGATTGGGTCTTCAATATGGTTGCTTGGCATTTTGGTTTAGCCCATGCCAATTAGATTGATCATATGATAATTGATTAGATGAGACTTAAATCTAAACCTCTCCACAAATATTAAATCCATAGGTCTTTCACCGTTGTAGATGTATAGGCATGCTACTAGTGTTGATTATTCTCGGTTAGTTACAGTGGTTCAGTTGCACCAGGAACATGCAATCACTCTATAAGCAAAGAGTTGCTCTAGGGTAAGGATGGAGTTGGGCTCAATAACTGTTAGATGAGGGACCCAATGACGGTCTTGTACTTGCTTGTGAATAGTGGATCGGGCTTAACTAAGGAGTGTGGTCAATAACTATTAGGTAAGACCACATGACTTAGAGATCGAGTTACTACAATATGCTTAGAGAAGTATCTAGGCAAAGACTTGACCATGCATCGATGTGCATATTATCAATAACTGTTAGGTGAGGTACATGGCATTGGTGGGACTGCAGCACCCACTAAAAATCTATTTGTCGCATTTGGGTTTTCATTTCTCACTAGGGGAGTAGAGAGATCCAAAAAATTAGTGGGAGTCTTTATTTGCATCTTAAAATTTTTGGAAGCAAATATAATTTTAAAGTACAAAAGTCTAACTTGAATCTCTGCTCTCATAATCAAAACAATATCAGCCTCTAATCCTCTAGCTCGTGTCTTTGAATCTAATCATTCGACCAATATAAACTATAAAGACTGGTTAAGAAACCTCAGGATTGTCCTGACTTCTAAAAAATTAGATCATGTACTCAATTAAGGACCCATAGTGTTACCAAACCATCCTACTACTGAGCAAAGAGCTGCTTATGAAAAGTGGACGGATGAGGAAAATCAGGTTAAGTGCTATGTGCTGGCTTCTATGTCAAATGAGTTGCAAAGTCAGCATGAGCCTATGCCCACTGTCAGGACTATGATAACTCACCTACCAGAGTTGTATGGTGAGCAGAGCTGTACAGCATACTTTGAAGTATCCAAGAGACTCTTTAATTTGAAGATGCACGAAGGGCAGTCAGTCTATGAGCACTGTATGATAGTGATCAAAGACATTGAGGAGCTTAGAAAGCTCAGGCTTGATATGCAAAAGAAATTATAGATGGATTTAATTCTTCAATCCCTTACGAGTTCATATCATCAATTTATTATAAATTTTCATATGAATAAACTCAATTGCACTATACCCAAACTGATCAACATGTTGGTCACTACGAAAGGAACTTTGAAGAGTTCAAGACGTACTATTCTCATTGTGGAGCAGACTTCTTTCGAGAGAAAGTCTTGTTGGAAGAAAAAGACTAAATCTGCTAAGAAGTAGAAGAAAGAGAGTAAGTCAAAAAAGGACGTTCCAAAGAAGGCTGAAGCAAAGGGAAAGTATTTTCACTGTGCTGTTGAAGGCCACTGAAGAAGGAACTGTCCACTCTACCTGAAGAGTCTAAAGACCAAAAAGGATGATAAACCTTCAGAAGGCATGCTCATAATTAAATCTAACCTTATGGTTTCTTCTACTTCTAGTTGGATATTAGACTCTGATTCGAGTGCTCATATATGTACCTCAATGCAGGATCTAATAAAAAGTAGGAGGTTGAAGAAAGATGACATAATCTTTTGGGTCGACAATAGAGCAAAAGTTGCTACAGAAGCCGTTGGTATTTATCCTCTTTGATTACTATCAGGATTTAGATTAGATTTAAAAGACTGTTATTTTTTTTTTGTAGTTAGTTAGAATTTGATTTTTGTCTCTGTGCTAGCATAGAAAGGTTTTGAATTTAATTTCAATAAAAATTTTTATTTCATTTATTTATAAAATAAATTAGTTGCATGAGGTCTTTTAATTAACAATCTATATCACTTGCATATTGATGTGAATATGACTTTGAATGAGCAAATAGTGAGTGGCATAGGTCAAAAGAGACATAGAGATGAAATTAACCATAAGTACTTGTGGCATCATAGACTAGGCCATACTGAAGAAGACAGGATAAACAAACTAGAAAAGGATGGGATCCTGGCTCTCTTCATCCAGAGTCATATCCAGCTTATGAATCTTGCCTTCGAAGAAAAATGATCAAGTTATCCTTTATAGGACATCAAAAAAGAGCCACTGAGTTACTTATTCTAGTACACACCGATGTGTGTGGGCCATTTGATATGCAAATTAGAGGTGGTTATAGTTACTTCATTATCTTTACCGATGATCTGTCTAGGTATGGGTATGTGTATCTGATGAACACAAATCTGAAGCCTTTGAAAAGTTCAAAAAATTTAGAAGTGAAGTAGAAAAATAAATAGGCAAATCCATTAAGGTTCTTCGATTTAATCGAAGAGATGAATACTTTAGTCAGGAATTTTTGAGATATCTTAAAGACAACCACATAGTCTCTCAATGGACTTCTCCCAAAATACCTCAACTCAATGAGATATCCGAAAGGAGAAATAGGATCCTATTAGATATGATCAGGTCTATGACGAGCTTCACTGATTTACCCTTATATCTTTGAAGACATGCCTTATTAATTATCATTCATTTGATGAATAGGATTCCATCAAAATTTGTTCCTACCACACCGTATGAGATATGGTATGGTAAGAAGTCGAGTCTAGGTTATCTTAAGACATGGGGATGTCTGGCCTATGTCAAATGACAAATGGCTGATAAATTAGAGGATAGATCTGTAATAACTCATTTCATAGGGTATCCAAAAGAATCAATGGGATACTACTTCTACTTTTCATAAGATCATAATGTGATTGTGAGTCGGAATGTCATATTCCTAGAAAAATAGTTTATCCAGGATGGTGGTAGTAGGAGGTTAGTTGAGCTCGAAGAGAAGGTCTCTGAAGAGCAAAGAGCTATAGATTTTTCAGAAATCCATTATTCATAAGTCAGTAGTTGATATTCCTCCACTACCTCGTAGATCTAGTAGGGTCTCCCGACCTCTTGAAAGGTACATGGGTATACTTACGAAAGAAATAAAAGAAATATTCCTTATGGGAGATAAGGATCATGGTGATGATCCTAATACCTTTGACGAAGCGATGTCTGACATCGATTTTGAGAAATGGTTAGATGCATGAAGTTAGAAATTGACTCGATACATTCGAACCAAGTATGGACCTTAGTGGATCTACCTGAAAATATAGTACCCATTGGGTATAAATGGATCTACAAAAAAAAGATAAGTGCCGATAATAAGGTAGAGACCTATAAAGTTAAGCTTGTGGTAAAAGGTTATAGCCAGTGCGAGGGCATTGACTATCAAGAAACCTTCTCATCCGTAGCCATATTGAAATCCATCCACACTCTACTTACTATTGTAGCTTATTATGATTATGAAATCTGACAGATGGATGTGAAAACTGCTTTCTTGAATAGATATCTTGAGAAAGATATCTATATGGAGTAGCCTTTGGATTTCACATCTGGTGATGGTGATCACAGAGTCTGCAAGCTGCAAAAGTCTATATACGGATTAAAGCAAGCTTCTCTGAGTTGGAATCATCATTTTGATGATGCGATCAAATCGTTGGATTTTATCAAGAATAAAAAAGAACCTTGTGTGTACAAAAGTATCAACGGGAGTGCAATAACATTTCTCATATTATACGTGGATGATATTATCCTCATTAGGAATGATATTTCCATATTGACCACAATCAAAAGATGGTTGTCCAAAAAATTCTCTATGAAAGTTCTAGAGAAAGCATCCTATATTCTTGAAATAAAAGTTTATAAGAATAGATCTAAAAGGATACTAGGCCTGTCACAAAAGCTGTACATAGAGAAAGTACTGAAGAGGTTCAGCATAGAAAATTCTAAAAAAGGGCTTTTACCTCTTAGGCATGGTATTAATCTTTCCAAGATGATGTGTTCACCATATCTGAGGAAGTTTAATGCATGAGTAGGATTCCTTATACCTCAGTCATAAGGAGCCTCATGTATGCCATGCTGTGTACTCAACTTGATATTACCCTTGCTGTGAATGTCACGAGCAGGTATCAGTCAAATCCAGACGAGGAGCACCGGATAGTTGTGAAAAATATCCTTAAGTACTTGAGAGGAAACAAAAATTTATTCTTGATCTTTGGAGGAGGTTCTAAATTATCAGTCGAGAGGTATACTGATTCAAACTTCATATCTGATTCTGATGATAGAAAGTCTACGTCAGGTTATATGTTCGTATGCAATGGTGGCGTAGTCAGCTGGAAGAGTTCCAAGCAACCCATCATAGCAGATTTGACCACAGAGGCTGAATATGTTGCTACTTCACATGCTGTAAAGAAATTCTTCTGGCTCAAAAAATTTATCGCAAAACTTGGGGTTATGATATTGGATGTCATATCACTTTATTGTGACAATAATGAAGCCATAGCACTTGCTAAGGAGCTGAGGTCTCATCAAAAATCAATGCACATCAAACAATAGTATTATATCATATGCGACTACCTCGAAAAGAAACATGTCAAGATACAAAGAGTAGACTTCACAGACAATGTAGCAGACCCGCTGACAAAGCAATTGAGCCAGCCAAAAATGAAAGTCTACCTTGAGAGGATGGGACTTAGATTAGTGGCTAATTGGCTTTAGTCCAAGTGAGAGATTGTTAGATGTATGTCCTAGAAGCTAATATAGCTGACACATTGAGATATAGCTAGGACACAATTTTATACTTAATGCATTGATTTGATCAATAAAAAGATAAATTTATTTTTCATTCAAGTGTGATGTGTCCTTGAATCGTCCATGGAATTAATATTTCGATACATATTCTCAAAGTGTTGAAAATTAGAGACATGTATTTAATTCCTAAATGCTTCCGATCATAGTATCATCATGAGGACGGTGATCGATCCGAATAAATCGATGCACAGATCACTTTCTTCGAAATAGATAAGCCTCTAATCTACAGCGTAGAGACATTGAGCGACGAGTGCGAATAGTTGTTAGAGAATAACTAGTACTGAGCGTGACCATACGAGAGATCACTTGGATTTCTACTCGATTGTCAGTGATTGTCTCGATGTTGTAATTGTGTGAATGGTTCTTTGACCTGTAATGATACGACTGCTCATAGTGAGGTTGCTGAAGTTTGACTGACACATAAACATGGTCTCAATAAGCCCTTGTAGTAGATATTGGCGATAGTTGGTCCACTATAGAAATAGAGTGTGCATCAAGATGGGATCTATCGACCTTAATAGAAAGTAGTCCAATAAAATTTGAGAGGCTTAGTCCAAAAGTCTGTAGCCACAGTAATGTGATTGATAGAAAAGAGTTTCTATAAGGATCATAATTGGACTTGAGCTGATCAAATTTATTATTGGAAAATATGTCCTAAAGCTAATCATCTAAGTAGTAGATGATTGGAATTAGTATATAAATTATCTAATAATAATAGTTATTTGGCAGGTTCATCATAAAAGATCTATATTCCTTAAATGAACTCCTAAATTATGATGAAGTCCTTAGAACCACAATCAATCGATAAAGGAAGATTTATCAGATGGTTCTTAAATTATTTACGATCAAATGATAAGTTATTAACAAAGACGATAACTTATCAAGTGTAGGTCGCTGTATACCATATGTGTTGGTTGTCCTTGTAATCAAGTGGTATGGAGACACTGATATGACATCCAGATGAGATGTAGGAGTATATTTATACTGAACGTGATCAATGTAACACTCTACTGTCAAGAGTAGCTAGCTAAGGCCAATGGGTATAAGTGTCCCTCCGTCCTGAGATCACCACGATGACTTGCAAGCAACTCACTGTACTTTGGTGTCGGATTATCTATATTTTTAATATAGATTTGAAAGGTTTCTGGGTATAGTTAAATACTTGTGAAGTCGGTGTATGAGTCAAGATGGGATTGACCACTCCTGATTAACTTCAGGAAGAGAATGTCTCACTGTGTTTCAATTTAGCAAAACCTAGGCCTGGATAATCCTCATGAGGAGTCACGGGATTTGCAAAATTTTGAGACACAATAGAGATGACTTGTATGAGTGTTGATAGCATACTCGAAGTCGTCTTGAGCATTATTGGTTAAAGGGATGAATTATACGGTAACTATGGGTCAGAGTTCTTAGAATGTTGCTTTGCATACATTCGACCTATCTGGATGTCAGAAACCATTGCTAGATGGTTACTTTGACTGGTACAGAAATTAGTTTCTATACTACCAGCTTAGGTTCGAACCTATAGGGTCACACACATAAGAGGTTGTAACCTAATCAGATGGTTAATCGATGATTGAGAATCGTTCTAAGGTTAAACGATCAATGTGATTGATGTTTGACCTAATGCAAGTGTTGTAGGAGGATCAATTAGTAATTGGATTGCTAATTGGCTCAATCTGATTGAGCAATTGGACTGAGATCAAGTCTAATTAAATTTTATTCAATTAGAATTGGTTTGGACTTAGTTGGATTAAGTCTAATTAGTTTATTGGATAAGCTAGTTGTAAGGGAGAACAAGTCCCTGTTCGACTAGGACTTGTATGCACCTAATTTTTAATTAAGTTAGGATTTAAATCAGAATTAAATATGATTTAATCTGATTTAATTGGGCTCCTAGTTAGACTAAGATCACCTTTAATTAGGTTACAATTAATCTGGATTGGGTTCAAAGAGTTTGACCTAGTCTACACGAGAATCCAAGTTAGACTAGGATTCCATCTTCTCCCTTGTGCCACCTAAGAAAGCCCATGCTCACATATTTATTTTTAGATATTCTTTTTGTGATATCCATATCTAAGGAATGTTATCTCACACCACTTATTCTAGAGATTTGAATTAGATTTGATTTGATTCATTATGGAAAGTGGTTTGGGTTTATTTTCTTTGAAAAAGTCTCTCTTGACAGAAACTCCTCTCCCCTCTCTTGCGCCAACTTTCTCCATGCCTACCTTTTCTTTTTGTCAGCTCTTTTGTGTGTGGTTTCCTGATCTCCATGCAGATAATAAGGGAAGGGGTGTCCAAGAGTTGGACACCCCATGGTTTCCTTGTTTGACTAGGTCATTTGACCTAGTCTACCTTATCTAGTGGTGCCTCCTATATGATAGTAGGTGGGAGTCAGAAATCTATGGTTTTTCCATAGAAAAGGCAAAGAAGAAAGAGGATGGCATGGGTGTTTTGAGGTACCAATTTTCTTGGAGGAGAGTCTTCTATCAAGACATCAAAAGTTGATGTCTTGTAGAGACAAAAGATAAGAGAGAAGATTGTCTTCTCTTATTGTTTTTCTTTTAGTTTATTTTTTCTTTATTTTTATGATTTTTATGTGATAAAAATTTGAGAGAGAAAGAGGGATGGCGTGGTGGATCTATGCTCCAATGAGTTGGGGCATGGTGATCTGATTTTGGACATGATCTGATCATGTCCTGATGAGAGAAGAAGAAGAAAAGAAGGTCATCTCTTAAGGTTTCTTTTAGAACCCTTCTTTTCCATCAATCATGAGATTTTTCTATGAGAAAAATGAGATAACATAGGATCTAAAAGTTAAGGAAACATCTAGAGGAGAAGGTCTCCTCATGTCCTAGCATAGAGATGTTCTCAGGACATCAATCATTGATGTCCTGAAAGAGAAGATCTGTCTTCTCTTAGGACCTTTTCTATTATATATTATTTTTGATTTTAGAGAGGTCCAAGGGTTTGACTTCTTTCTCATTTCTCCTCATATTCTTCATCTCTTGAAATATCCAAGAGATCTAAAGAATATTTTTAGATTAACCATCCGGAGGGATCCGCAAGAAGCTAGCACTTCGAGCAGATCTTCGTTCGACGAACCTTCGATTTTGTTGTAGCCTCGTGTGGATCTCTTGTAGAGGTCGGACGTGTGTACAGCTCCAAAGGCAATAAAAAAATCAACTGTGGAGTTTTCGACCCACGCGAAGGTAAGAGATCTGATCTCTTCTCTTATCTAGATGTGATCTAGGTTTTAGATCTAAAACTATTTTAGATCTAGGGTATTGATTTGATCAATACCAAAGCTTTTATTTTCTGACTTATAAATGCAATATGACATGTTATAGGTCCTAGTTGTAGGGTTTAGTAATCTAATTACATGCATTTGTAGATTACATTATTTAATTTACATATTCCACTGCGTTACATTTCAAAAATATTTTGAAATTCATGCATGAAACCTAGCACTTTTTTCATCAGTGATATTAGAGTATCTAGATTCTTTTATAACATGTTCATGATTGTATTAAAATAAATTTAAAAAATAAAATAATGATCGCATGGACTATAGGTTGTCCTGCTGTAAGGTTTATCCCTTACAATGCAAAGGTTATCCTGGTACATTACGATCTAAAAAATTAAAAAAAATTAAATAAATCTTGTCATGAATGTTTTAGATTAAGTCTATTTCATTTCATGAATTTTTATGTAATGTACATAGATTAAAATTAGCCAAGAATAGGATCTTACGAAGGTTCTATTTGTTGATCAAGCCAACGCTCCCAGGAATCGAGCCAGCTCGACCAGCATGCTAGCTTGAAACAGCATTATAAAATACTGTTCGGGCCGGCTCGGTTAGGAATCGAGCCGGCTCGCCTAAAAATTGAGCTGGCTCGGACAGGATCCGAGCCAGCTCGATAGAAAGAAGGCTTTCTGCCTTTTCTGGGCTATTACTCGGGCCGGCTCGGATTGGATCCGAGCCAACTCAACTGAAAAGTTGGCTGAATTATTTTTTTGACTGATTTTAATTATTTTAACCTATAATTAATGTTTATTAGTGAAATAAGCTGACCCATTTTTGAAATGAGTTGACCTATTTAGTGAAACAACACTAGATTGTATTAAACCTTTCAAAAATTAAAAATAATTTTAGAAATGCCGAACCCCAACCCTCAGCCATTAACTTAATTAAAAGAATTAAGTGATTATTTAAGATCTAGGTTTATGATTTAAAGATCCTAAGATATTTTCATAAAACATGGGTTAAAGGGTAATGGGTTAGCTTTGATCAGGTCATTAACTGGGTTAGACCTAGAGTTAGATTTAATATGGACTAAGTTAAGAAATTGATCAAACCTAATTAAAAATTAATTAGGATTAAGTCATTTCTATAGATCACTTCAATAGTTGTAGTTAATCAAAGTCCATATATCTAACAAATGGACACTGATCATGGCTCTGTGGCTGAGCCCGAGTCTTTAGGTAGACCATCAAAATTGATAAACCAATTGGTGTCTAAGGTAAACTAGATCGGTGGTTTTTAATTGACAGCCCGCTTACCTGGCTATTTCTTATAGTGTCTAAGGCAAGCTTTGGCAGACCCTTCCACCGATCATACTTACCTGGTCAATGTGGTTAGTCAGTTCTTGATTAGGTTGCTCATTGATTCGTGCTAACCCATATCACATAGGAAATCAGTGAGTTTGATTTCATTCAGTGAGACTAATCTAGGTGCCCATAGACCAAAATTGATCTTAGTCCTTGTTAATGACTTGAGAAGTCAGTGGGAGGACTTGACTTGGTGAAGTCAGTGGGAGCAAATTGGTCCATGTCCTTTCTATCCTTAAATCACTAATAATTTTAAATTCTTTAAAATTATTAGGTTTTTAAAATGATAAAGTTATAGAGATAACTGAGTCATAGCCTCCCATTAAGGTGTTTGATAATGGGTCCATTAACTCAATAATCATTGCAGATCTAAAGGCCTGGTGCTTGTTGACTAATGAAATTATCACTCATCATATGACGACTTAGAAGTATCTCTCTAATGGTGGTTAGGTTGACCAACCAAAGTTAGGCTTAATCATTCATTGGTTAGATGCACCAAGTATGGTCATGTTAATGGTTGGACCTAACCGGATCCTCATAGTAGAGGCCAAAGCCTACTGATTAGATTTTTGGGGCAAAATTAAATTACTAGAAGTTGTTTGTAGAAATAATTGGTTAATGAATCTACCCGTAGATGCAGATGGGTTGGCCGACCAAAGTCGGACTTGTATGTAGTCTATGTGGATTCTAGTATCTACTAAAAAATTAAAGTAATTCTCCGAATTGGAGGTAGAGGCTACCAATTTGAATAAAATAGTGAGAGAACCTTGAGATAAAAATTCAAGTCTCTAGGCTTAAAATAATTCATATACATTAGGTCATTGTTCTCTTTTCTCAAAATAAGGCTAAACCTTAATTTCTCCAATCGCTGTTAGACAGTGATGACTTATGGGACCCAATTTTGATAATTAGTATCGAAAGTTGAATTTAGTTCAGCAGTACGAATGGGTTTGTATTGGAGCTTCTTAGTCCAGTCAAAATAATTAGTCCAAAATTGATCCAAATCAGGCATGTTGCTTCTACTGTTAGAAGCAGGGTCATAGGAAGAAGAATTGTCTTGCTTCGCTTGACCATAATAGGCTGAACAAGAGAAAGGAGTAAGAGTTGCTCATCAAAGATGTTATATGATAACACCTTAAAGTTTCTCTATGTAATTCTACTACCTAGGTATTAGATACCGATGGTCTTATGCAATTTATTGCTAGGACTACAAGTAAGTGGAATGTTTGAAAATGGTGAGAGATTCTTGAATGTTAGGGATGGAAGTATTATTCCAATCCTAACTTTAGGAATTGTAGAGCTTATTTTCAAATATTGTCATTTAGAGTAATTGTTACTGTTGTCCATTGTTTATGATGAATGTAATCTTTGTTTGCCTTTTGGCCAAAGATGATCATCATTTATTAATAAAGAAAGATTATTGTGATATTATTATGAATAATGTTACAATAATACATGGACAATAAAGAAATGACATTTAACATTTACACAGCCTGTTAAGTGTAATGTACACACCCAAGTTAGATAATGTCATGAATGTCTATCTTTGGCATTATAGGCTTAGTCACCTTCACAAGAATAGGATAAATGGATTAGCTTGAGAAAGAAACCTCGACATCAATGATTGTGAATCATTGATAGCCTGTGAGTCTTGTCTTCTTGGAAAGATGATAAAGTCACCTTTTAATGAAAAAGGTGAAGGAGCTGATAAAGTTCTAAGTCTCATACATAATGATGTATGTGGACCTGTGAACTTAAGTGCCAGAGAAAGATATTAATATTTCATTACAGACGACCTATCTGGGCATGGGTGCGTCTGGCCTAAATCATTTGAAATGTTCAAATGATTCAATAATAAAATATAGAAATAAACTGGATAAGGTGTTAGAACTCTTCGATCAGATCGAGGAGGCGAATACTTATCCAGTGAGTTTGTGATATATCTAGGAGAGAATTGGATTCTCTCTCAGTGGATTCTTTTTCAGAACACAGTGTATCTGAAAGGAGAAGTTGAACTTTGTTGGACATGGTTCAATCCATGATAGGGTTCACTTCTCTGTCTGTTTCAGGATTGTGCTCTTGTGTGACTACCTATTTTACTCTAAAAATATACTGAGTAAGTCTGTTGTGCAGATTCCATATAAGATGTGGATCAGGCATAGACCTAAACTCTCTCACCTTTGGGTTTGGAGTTGATCGGCTTATGTCAAAGGTTTGCATACAGATAAACTTAGTTCTTGGTCCAATAGGTGTTTAAGGATTACTAATTCTAACATGCTGAAGAACATAAGATGCTCATCAGCAGTAGGGCATTCCTTTTGGAAAGGAGTTCCTTAGAGAAGGAACTGATGCCTATCAAGTTGAACTTGGAAGTTTGACTGGTAGAAATTGAACCGACATAATCTAGTAAACCTATAGAATCGAATTTGATTAGATCAAACTCGGAGCCCATTAAAGTAACACCTTTAAAGAGATCTGGTAGAGTACTGTGTTAGTCGGACAGACACTTCAGTGTCTGGGTCTGGGGCGGCGATCTTGTTGAGCTTGATGAGATTAACAAAGATCCGATCACCTATAGGGATGCAATGCAGTGGTCTAACTCTGAGAAGTGGCTTGGAGCCATTAAATCCAAATTGAAGTCCATGAAAATCAATAGTGTATGGACACTAGATGATTCACCTGAAGGGATAAAATCCATTGGGTGTGAATAGATTTTTCAAAAGGATCAGAGTAGCACAGACAGGAAGGTGGAGACCTATAAAGCCCATTTCACTATTATCCCAGAGTTGGAACATACGTTTTGAACATATGTCTTTGTTATGAACAAAGAGGAACCCTGCATTTATAAGTGGGTAAAATATTTTGTAGTGTTATTCCTTGTGTTGTCTGTGGATGAAATTCTCTTAATCGAAAATGGCATTCCAGCATTGCAAAGAATAAAGGTTTGGGTGTCATCTAATTTCTCTATGTTCAAGATCAGATATGGTATACTCACTAATGGTAGTGAGCAGATACCAGTCTGATCTAAATAAGAACCACTGAAAGATTGTATAAACAATCTTTAAGTATTTGAAAAATACTAAGGTCCAGTGACTCAAATATGAAAATACTGACTTTAAACATGTGGATGTTTCAATTTCAGTCAGATCAAGATGACAATAAAAAAGTGTCAGATCATACTCTAATTGTAGGAGCAATCTGCTGGAAAGGTTTCAAGCAGGATACTTTAGCCTACTCAGTTAGTGATGTAGAGTACATCGTAGCATATGATGTGCCATGTAAGCTATGTAGTTGCTGAGCTTCATTAGCACGTTGGGAGCGGCACCCTCCACCGATGGTCCAGTCCTATCATAGCACTGGAGCCATAGCTCTAGCTAAAGAACCGAAGGACCAGCATACTCTGTATTGCTATCACCTTTGATTTTAGATCAGGGTGACATCGATCTTTGGAAGATCGATGAAAAAAGAAAACTTGACCGACCCATTTGCTAAGGCCTTGGAACTAAGCAATTCTATGAACTCAAATGGAAGATAGGATATTTGATATCATTCTGATTGGCTTTAGTTCAAATGAGAGTTGTTGAAAAATATATCCTAAAGCCAATCATCTAAGTGGTAGATGATTAGAATTAGTATATGAATTATCTAATAATAATAGTTATTTGACAGGTTCAACATAAAAGATCTATCTTCTTTAAATGAACTCTTAAATTATGATGAAGTCCTTAGAACCATAATCAATCGATAAAGAAAGATTTATCAGATGGTTCTTAAATTGTTCACGACCAAATGATTAGTTATTAACAAGGATGATAACTTATAAAATGTAGGTCGCTATATGCCATATGCATTGGTTGTTTTCATAACTAAGTGGTGTGGAGACACTGGTATGGCATCTAGATGAGATGTAGGAGTACATCTGCACGAAATGTGATCAATGTAATACTCTACTGTCAAGAGTAGCTAGCTAAGGCTAATGGGTATAAGTGTCCCTCCGATCTGAGATCACCACGGTGACTTGTAAGCAACTCACTGTACTTTGATGTCGGACTGCCTGTATTTTTAATATAAGTTCGAAAAGTTTTTGAGTATAGTCAAGTACTTGTGAAGTCGGTGTGTGAGTTAAGATGGGATTGACCACTCTTGATTAACTTCAGAAAGAGAATGTCTCGCTATGTTTCAATTTAGCAAAACCTAGGCTTGGGTAATCCTCGTGAGGAGTCATGAGATTTGCAAAATTTTGAGACACAATAGGGATGACTTGTATGAGTGTTGACAGCATACTCAAAGTTGTCTTAAGCATTATTGGTCAAAGGGATGAATTATACGATAACCATTGGTCAGGGTTCTTAGAATGTTGCTTTGCATACATTCGACCTATTTGGACGTCGGGAACCATTGCTAGATGGTTACTTCGATTGGTACAAAAATTGATTTCAATACAATCGACTTAGGTTCGAACCTATAGAATTATACACATAAGAGGTTTTAACCTAATCAGATGGTTAATCGATGATTGAGAATTATTCTAAGGTTAAACGATCAATGTGATTGATGTTTGACCTAATGCAAGTGTTATAGGAGGATCAATTAGCAATTGGATTGCTAATTGACTTAATCTGATTGAGCAATTGGGCTGAGATCAAGTCTAATTGAATTTGATTCGATTAGAATTATTTAGACTTAGTTGGATTAAGTCTAATTGGTTTATTGGATAAGCCAGTTGCAAGGGAGAATAAATTCTTGTTTGATTAGGATTTGTATGCACCTAATTTTTAATTAAGTTAATATTTAAATCAAAATTAAATATGATTTAATCTGATTTAATTAGGCTCTTAGTTAGACTAGGATCACTCTTAATTAGGTTATAATTAATCTGGATTGGGTTCAAAGAGTTTGACCTAGTCTACATGAGAATCCTAGTTAGACTAGGATTCCATCTTCTCCCTTGCGCCACCTAAGAAAGCCCACGCCCACATATTTATTTTCAAATATTTTTTCTATGATATCCATATCTAAGGAATGTTATCTCACATCACTTATTCTAGAGATTTGAATCAGATTTGATTTGGTTCATTATGGAAAGTGGTTTGGGTTTATTTCCTTTGAAAAAGTCTCTCTTGACAAAATCTCCTCTCCCCTCCCTTGCGCCAACTTTCTCCATGCCTACCTTTTTTTTTTATCACCTCTTTTGTATGTAGTTTCCTGGTCTCCATGTAGATAATAAGGGAAGGGGCATCCAAGAGTTGGACGCCCCATGGTTTCCTTGTTTGACTAGGTCATTTGACCTAGTCTACCTTATCTAGTGGTGCCTCCTATATGATAGTAGGTGGGAGTCAGAAATCTATGATTTTTCTATAGAAAAGGAAGAGAAGAAAGAGGATGGTATGGGTGTTTTGAGGCATTAGTTTTCTTGGAGGAGAGTCTCTATCAAGACATCAAAGGTTGATGTCTTGTAGAGACAAAAGGTAAGAGAGAAGATTATCTTCTCTTGTTGTTTTTCTTTCAATTTATTTTTTATTTATTTTTGTGATTTTTATGTGATAAAAATTTGAGAGAGAAAGAGGGATGGCGTGGTGGATCTATGCTCCAATGAGTTGGAGCATGGTGATCTGATTTTGGACATGATCTGATCATGTCTTGATGAGAGAAGAAGA
The DNA here is from genome assembly GCF_000442705.2 of Elaeis guineensis. Taxonomy (NCBI): domain Eukaryota; kingdom Viridiplantae; phylum Streptophyta; class Magnoliopsida; order Arecales; family Arecaceae; genus Elaeis; species Elaeis guineensis. The sequence goes on along the minus strand of NC_026007.2, from coordinate 18,233,411 downwards.
AGGAAAGAAGGTCATCTCTTAAGGTTTCTCTTAGAACCCTTCTTCTCCATCAATCATGAGATTTTTTTATGAGAAAAATCAGATAACATAAGATTTGAAAGTTAGAAAAATATCTAGAGGAGAAGGTCTCCTCATGTCCTAGCATAGAGATGTTCTCAGGTCATCAATCGTTGATCTCCTGAAAGAGAAGATCTATCTGTTGGGAAATGTGTCCCAAAAAGCCAATCGTCAAGTTGTTGACGGTTGAGCGACCAAGTATTGTAATTGATTTGTTAATAAATAAAATATATTTGGCATCTTCATCATAAGCTTTCATCTTCTAATGAACTCCGTTGTTGTGATGAAGTCCTTAGGACTATTTAGGTTCGATAAAGAGAGGATTTATCGATTAGTCCTTAAAATTGTTCACGACCAAATGATAGGCTGTTAATAAGGACAACAGCTTCTATCGAGCATAGGTCGCTGTAGGCCATATGGGTTGGTTGTCCTCTTAACCAAAGAGTGTGGAGACACTGGTATGGCATACAGGTGAGATGTAAGGGTACATCGTCATTGAACGTGACCAACTCCAGAGCATTCTACTGTCGAGAATGTCTCTGATGGGATATAGGTATAAGTGTCCCTTAGACTTGAGATCACCTCAGTGACTTGCAAGCAACTCACTGTGCTTTGGTACCGGACTAACTAAATTTCTAATTCAGGGACGGAAGGCTTCTGGGCACAATCAAGTACTTACGAAGTCAGAGTGTGATCGAGATGGGATTGACCACTCCAAGAGTTGGAGAAGAATGAGTCGCTGTATTTCAATTTAGCAAAACCTTGGCCAGGGTAATCCATCAGATGGATTTGATATTTTGAAATACAATGTGGACAACCTGATCAGAGTTGACAGTTGAACTCTGGGGTGTCCTATGATCATTTTGGTCAAGGGGATGAATTATATGAAAACTATATCCGCATGGGTTCTAAGGATGTTGTTCTACACAATTGACCTATCCGGTCGTCGGGTACCATTGCTAGATGGTCACTTCGATTGGTATAAGAATTTGTTCCTATGCTACCGGCTTAGGTTCGGACCTATGAGGTCACACACATTAGAGTTCATGATCCGATCAGATGGTTGATCAACGATTAAGAATCGTTCTAGGGTTAAATGATCAATACGATTGACATTTAACCCAGTGCAAGTGTTGCAGGAGGATCGATTAGCAATTCGATTGCTAATTAGCTTAATTTGATTAAGCCAATGGGATGAGATTAAGTCTAATTAAATATGATTTAATTAGATTTGGTTTGGGCTTGATTGGATCAAGTCCAATTGGTTTATTGGATAAGCCAAGTGCAAGGAAAAACTAGTCCTAGTTCAACTAGGACTTGGGTCAATCTAATTTCTAATTTGATTAGAAAATTAAATTAAATTTAAATATAATTTTAATCTGATTAAATTAGATTCTTAATTGGGTTAAGACCTATTTTAATTGGGTTGATCTAATTTTGATTTGATTTAGTTTGGGAAACCAAATTAAAATAAGTTATGAGACAGAATCCTAGTAGGACTAGGATTCCACCTTGCGCCACATAAACCTTCTCCACGCCCTCTCTCTTATTCAATGCCAATCTCCACTTATTTTGTGCGACAAAAGCCCTCTCCCAGATCTCTCCCACGTTCACAAAAGGTCTCCTCTCTTCTTTCTTACATGGAAGGTGATTTGGATCAAATCTAAAAGGAATAAGTTTGGATTTCGAATTCTATGAGATAGAGTTTTAGAAATCCAAAACTCTTTCAATTTTGCACCGAATTTATCCAAATTTTTTTTGGAATTTTTGTGGCTTTTAGGGTTTACATTGTGCACCCTTTTCTATTGATCCATCCACGAAAATATGAAGGAGGTGCTCGCGTCCCTTTACTTGCCATGTTTGGATAAGCCTTGACTAGGTGTTTGACCTAGACAAGGACTCTATCATATCTCTCTATATAAGATGAGTTTCTTCATAAAATTTTAAGAGGAGATAGATATTTAAGAGACCTTTCTACCATATAAAAATTAGAGAGAAATACCTTTGGGTCGTGGAGATATAAAAGACGCAAGTTTGGGCATTTAGAGAGAAAAACGTGAAGAAGAAGAGGGTCATCTTCTAGGATTTTTATTTTCATATCTTTCCTCCTTCCATCTTGAGTTTCCTGAGAGCGTCTCAGATCTGAAACTCCTCCTTCTACTTTCCATCTTTGGAAGAGTCCAAATCAAGAAGAAGGAGGCACCTGATCAACCATCAAAGAAGGATCAGCGCAGTACTAGCATACTGTGCTGATTTCCTGAAACAGGACTTCTGATCGAGATTCGTGGGCTCGTGTGGACGACTCCTAGAGGCCGGACGCGTGTGCGGCTTGCAACATCATCCTTAAGCCCAGATCAGCGAGGTTAGAGCATCTAACTTGCAAGGTAATAGATCTGATCTATTATTTAATACATACATTAGATGTAGCTAGTATAGAAACATGTTGATATGATCAACATGTAGTTCATACTATATTTATATATATTTTAATTTTTGATTTATTGCTATGTAATAATCATGTAATAGGATCTTAGATCTAGGGATTTTCTAATCTTAGAAAATAAATTTTGATTTATTTTAGTCTTCCGCTGTATGATCTTGAAAAAGTTTCAAGATCTAACCCTGAAACCCTAGATCTGGATCCTACAATTGGTATCAGAGCCTAGGTTCTTTATTACATGATTATTTATACATGCTTAGATTATTTTTTAGATTAGATCTAATTTATAATCTGATTATTAAATCTGAAATTAAAATTTTAGATCAATCACAAACTGCAAGGTTGTCCTGCTGTAAGGTTTACCCCTTACAGTGCAAAGGTTGACCTAGTTTGTGTAGATCTATCTTTAATCATAAATTTGTTAGATATGATCTAGATTAAATTTATGATTTATTAGATTTAAAAGATGTTTAAATCTAAAATAAAATCTCTTTGTTAATAATTTTTATGCAAAGAAATTATTTAAAGTTGAAATTGTTTCAATTACATGAACCTGTTTAGATTAGATCTAAAGTAGTTTCATGTTTATTTCACTTGCATCTTGATTATGAATCAAACATGCAATATGATTGGTAGAATCATATTGTAAAATTATTTTACAAATATGAAAATGATTTTTGAAAAGTCGAACCCAACCCTCAGCCCAAAACTTAATTAAGAATTAAGAAGTTGTTTGATTAGGTTCTAGGATTGTGAATTGAAGAACCTAAGACACAAATCATAACACATTGGGTTAATGGGTTAGTGGGAACTAGGTCCATTAATTGGGTTAGACCTATGGTTAGATTAAAGATGGACTTAATTAGAGAATTGACTAAATCTAATCAATTGTTGTCTTAGATTAGGTCAAGGATTCTCTAGATCAATTACAATAGTTGTAGTTGGTCAAGTCCATGTCTTTAACGAGAACCAAATGGACTTGATTCTTGGCTAAGCGGTCTAGCATGAACTGTTAGGTTGATCTAATCGAAACTAATTAAACCAGTTGGTGTCTAAGGTAAACCAGACCGGTGGTTTTTAATTGGGAGCCCGCTTACCTGGCCATTCATGATGGTGTCTAAGGCAAGCTTTGGCAGACCCTCCCACTGATCGAACTTACCTGGCCTCTTGGTGAAATTATGTTTTGATCGGATCACTTGACTATTCGAGCTGACCCATGTCAGCTAGGTAAATCAGTGTGACTGATTTAGGTGCTCCTAGACCAGCCCTTTTAATGGTCTCCCTTAAGCTGACTTGGTGAAGTCAGTGGGAGGATCATGATAAGCTGGTTCATCTGACCTCATCCTCTATATTATTTAATCCTCTAAAATTATTAGGTCCTTAAAATGATAAAGTTATAGAGATAACTGAGTCATAGCCTCCCATTAAGGTGTTTGATAATGAGTCCATGAACTCAATAATCATTGCAGACCCAAAGGCCTGGTGCTTGTTGACTAATGGAATTATCACTCATCATATGACGACTTGGAAGTGTCTCTCTAATGGTGGTTAGGTGAGCCAACCAAAGTTGGGCTTAATCATTCGTTGGTTAGATACACCAAGTATGATCATGTTAATGGTTGGACCTAACCGGATCCTTACAGTGGAGGCCAAAGCCTACTGATTAGGTTTCTGGGGCAAAATTAAAATTACTAGAAATTATTTAGAGAAATAATTGGTTATGAACCTACCCTTAGATGTACATGGGTTGGCCAACCAAAGTTGGGCTTGTGTGCAGTCTAAGTGGATTCTAGTATCCGCTAAGGAATTAGGGTAATTCCTCGAATTGGAGGTAGAGGCTACCAATTCGAATAAAATAGTGGGAGAAACCTTTTGATTAAAGTCCAAATCTTTAGGTTTAATGAATCAATTACTAATTAGGTTATGGTTCTCCTTTGTGCAAATATGGCCACTTCCCTATCACTCCGATCATTGTTGGACAATGATAAGTTGGTGGGACCCAACTTCGGTAGCTGGTACCGAAAGTTGAAGATAGTCCTGGAGCATGAACGGATCCTATATGTGATAATAGATCCTGCACCTGAGGAGCCAGCTGTCAATGCACGTGGAACAATCAGAGACACTTACCAGAAGTGGCTCAGTGATCGGACCACGATGCGCTGTATCATGCTGGCTATCATGAGCGACGAGTTCAGTCGCAGATTCGAGATGGCTCAGCCAAAGGACAAGCTTCAAGTGTTGGAGGATGCCTTTGGCACACCCAATGATGTGGAGAGGCACAAGACTAGTTGTGCCATCTTCAACGCCAAAATACGGGATGGTGCCTCTGTCACTGATCATGTATTGTACATGATCGAGCTGATGGAATGATTGAGCAAGCTCGACTTTTTCTTGCATGAGCAGCTTGGGAAAGATGCAATACTGAACTCGTTGCCCAAGTCTTATCTCCCATTCCTCACTCATTATAGAATGACAAAGCCTGAAGAGAACTACCACGGGTTACTGGGGTTGCTTCAGAACTTTGAGAAGGATCACCAACTTTACAAGGAGTCGGTGAATTTAGTGGGAGGTTCGTCTTCTGGTTCTCGACCTTTTGAGAAAGGGAAGAAGAACAAGAAGAAGAAAATAAAGAAGGTGCAAGTTCAGGCTAGGACATCAGTGCAGAGCCAGACCAAAAAGATCAAGCCTGATAAGAGTCTATTCAACTGGCAAACACCCTAGATTAGATAGTGTGTCAGATATCTACTTATGGCACTGTAGGCTAGGTCATATAAACAAGAACAGAATAAACAGGTAGACTCAAGAGGGAATCCTCAAAGTCAGTGATTGTGAATCACTTCCAACCTGTGAGTTCTGTCTTCTTGGTAAAATGACCAAGTCATCTTTTACTGGAAAAGGTGAGAGAGCTACTGAGCTCTTGAGCCAGTACATACTGATGTATGTGGACCCATGAGCACCAGTGCTAGAGGTGGATATTTTTACTTCATAACTTTCACGGTGACCTATCCCGATATGGATATGTCTATCTGATGAAACATAAGTCGGATTCATTTGAAATGTTCAAACGATTCTGAAATGAAGTAGAAAAATAAACTGGGAAGAGTATTAAAACTCTTCGATCTGATCGAGGAGGAGAATACCTTTCTAGTGAGTTTCTCACATATCTAGGAGAGAATGGGATTCTCTCTCAATGGACTCCTCCAGGAACACCATAGCATAATGGTGTGTTTGAAAGGAGAATCGAACTTTGTTAGACATGGTCCGATCCATGATGGGTTTTTGCTAGCTTGCTGATATCCTTCTAGGGATATGCACTCGAATCGGCTTGTTATCTGTTAAATAGGATTCCAAGTAAGTCTGTAATTAAGACTCCATATGAGATATGGACAGGACGTAAGCCAGTATTTTCACACCTCAGGGTCTGGGGGTGTCCGGCCTATGTCAAACGATTAGTCACAGACAAACTTGGACCTAGGACTGACAAATGCTCATTCATAGGGTACCCCAAAGAGATAAAAGGATATTTTTTCTACCATGCTGATGTTCAAAAGGTGTTCGTCAGCCTTAAGGCAATCTTTTTAGAAAAGGAGTTCCTTGGTGAAGGAACCGTTGCCTCTAAGGTTGAACTTGATGAAGTTCAACAGGTAGAAGGACCGACACCAATAGCTGAACCTGAGTCGGATATGATTAGATCAGATCCGGAGCCCAATATACCTGCACCATTAAGGTGATCCGATAGAGTACCGCGTCAGCCATTAGATACTACGGTTTCTTGATCCAGGACGGTGATCCCATTGATCTTGATGAGAATAATGAGGATCCGATCACCTATATGGATGCTATGCAGAGACCTGATTCCGAGAAATGGCTTAAAGTCATGAAATTCGAAATGGAGTCCATGAAGGTCAACGATGTATGGACATTGGTTGACCCACCTGAAGGGGTTAAACCCATTGGGTGTAAATGGGTCTTCAAAAGGAAGAGGGGCACAGACGGAAAGGTGGAGACCTATAAAGCCCGTCTGGTTGCCAAGAGGTATCGTCAACGTTATGGTATTGACTATGACGAGATGTTTTCTCCTGTGGCAATGCTCAAATCTATTCGGATAATGCTTGCAATAGCTGCCCATCTAGATTATGAGATCTAGCAGATGGATGTAAAGACAGCTTTTCTTAATGGAGAGCTGACCGAAGAGGTGTATATGATACAACCTGAGGGGTTTACATCCACAGATGAGTCCAAGGTGTGCAAGCTTCAGAGATCCATTTATGGATTGAAGCAAGCTTCTCGGAGTTGGAACGTGCGTTTTGATAAGGTGATCAAAACGTATGGCTTCATTAAGAATGGAGAAGAGCCCTGCATCTATAAATGGGCAAATGGTCCGGTTGTGGTATTCCTTATCTTGTACGTGGATGACATTCTCTTAATCGAGAATGACATCCCCGCACTACAGGGAATAAAAGTTTGGTTGTCATCACAGTTCTCCATGAAGGACTTGGATGAAGCATCCTACATCCTAGGGATGAAGATCTATAGGGATAGATCTAAAAGGATGCTTGGGTTATCCCAGTCCATGTACATAGATACTGTGCTGAAGAGGTTCAGCATGGAGAATTCCAAGAAGGGCTATCTACCGATAGGCCAAGGAATTTCTCTCTCTAAGAAGGATTGTCCGACAACTCCTGAAGAGAGAGAGCGTATGAGTAGAGTCCCATATGCTTCAGCCGTGGGATCTATCATGTCGCCATGACATGTACAAGACCAGATGTGGCATACTCACTAGGAGTAGTGAGTAGATACCAATCTGATCCTGGAGAAAACACTGGAAAGTGGTTAAAGCCATCCTTAAGTATTTGAGAAATACTAAGGACCAATGGTTGATTTATGACGAGTCAGATCTGAAACTTGTGGGGTTCACAGACTCTAGCTTCCAATCTGACCATGATGACAGCAGGAGTGTGTCGGGTTATATCTTTACTCTGAATGGTGGAGCCATCTGCTGGAAGAGTTCCAAGCAGCATACTGTGGCAGACTCTGTTTGTGAAGTGGAGTATATCGCAGCATCAGATGCCGCGAAGGAAGCTATGTGGCTGAGGAAATTCATCAACGAGCTCGGAGTAGCACCCTCCCTCATGGTCCAGTCCTGCTCTACTGGACAGCACTAGTGCCATAGCTCAGGTGAAGGAACCCAAAGCACATCAGCGGACGAAGCACATCTTGCACCGCTTCCACCTGGTCCGAGAGATCGTGGATCGAGGTGATGTCGACCTTCAGAAGATCGATGGAAAGGAGAACCTAGCTGACCCCTTCACTAAAGCCCTGGCAATAAAGGAGTTCGACAACCATAAGTCGAAGATGGGTATTAGATACTGTGCCGAGTGGCTTTAGGACAAGTGGGAGTTGTTGGGAAATGTGTCCCAAAAAGCCAATCGTCAAGTTGTTGACGGTTGAGCGATCAAGTATTATAATTGATTTGTTAATAAATAAAATATATTTGGCATCTTCATCATAAGCTTTCATCTTCTAATGAACTCCATTGTTATGATGAAGTCCTTAGGACTATTTAGGTTTGATAAAGAGAGGATTTATCGATTAGTCCTTAAAACTGTTCACGACCAAATGATAGGCTGTTAATAAGGACAACAGCTTCTATCGAGCATAGGTCGCTGTAGGCCATATGGGTTGGTTGTCCTCTTAACCAAAGAGTGTGGAGACACTGGTATGGCATACAAGTGAGATGTAAGGGTACATCATCATTGAACGTGACCAACTCCAGAGCATTCTGCTGTCGAGAATGTCTCTGATGGGATATAGGTATAAGTGTCCCTTAGACTTGAGATCACCTCAGTGACTTGCAAGCAACTCACTGTGCTTTGGTACGGACTAACTGAATTTCTAATTCAGGGATGGAAGGCTTCTGGGCACAGTCAAGTACTTGCGAAGTCAGAGTGTGATCGAGATGGGATTGACCACTCCAAGAGTTGGAGAAGAATGAGTCGCTGTATTTCAATTTAGCAAAACCTTGGCCAGGGTAATCCATCAGATGGATTTGATATTTTGAAATACAATGTGGACAACCTGATCAGAGTTGACAGTTGAACTCTGGGGTGTCCTATGATCATTTTGGTCAAGGGGATGAATTATATGAAAATTATATCCGCATGGGTTCTAAGGATGTTGTTCTACACATTCGACCTATCCGGTCGTCGGGTACCATTGCTAGATGGTCACTTTGATTGGTATAGGAATTTATTCCTATGCTACCGGCTTAGGTTCGGACCTATGAGGTCACACACATTAGAGTTCATGATCCGATCAGATGGTTGATCAACGATTAAGAATCGTTCTAGGGTTAAATGATCAATACGATTGACATTTAACCCAGTGCAAGTGTTGCAGGAGGATCGATTAGCAATTCGATTGCTAATTGGCTTAATTTGATTAAGCCAATGGGATGAGATTAAGTCTAATTAAATATGATTTAATTAGATTTGGTTTGGGCTTGATTGGATCAAGTCCAATTAGTTTATTGGATAAGCCAAGTGCAAGGAAAAACTAGTCCTAGTTCAACTAGGACTTGGGTCAATCTAATTTCTAATTTGATTAGAAAATTAAATCAGATTTAAATATAATTTAATCTGATTAAATTAGATTCTTAATTGGGTTAAGACCTATTTTAATTGGGTTGATCTAATTTTGATTTGATTTGGTTTGGGAAACCAAATTAAAACAAGTTATGAGACAGAATCCTAGTAGGACTAGGATTCCACCTTGCGCCACATAAACCTTCTCCACGCCCTCTCTCTTATTCAATGCCAATCTCCACTTATTTTGTGCGACAAAAGCCCTCTCCCAGATCTCTCCCACGTTCACAAAAGGTCTCCTCTCTTCTTTCTTACATGGAAGGTGATTTGGATCAAATCTAAAAGGAATAAGTTTGGATTTCGAATTCTATGAGATAGAGTTTTAGAAATCCAAAACTCTTTCAATTTTGCACCAAATTTATCCAAATTTTTTTTGGAATTTTTGTAGCTTTTAGGGTTTACATTGTGCACCCTTTTCTATTGATCCATCCACGAAAATATGAAGGAGGTGCTCGCATCCCTTTACTTGCTATGTTTGGATAAGCCTTGACTAGGTGTTTGACCTAGACAAGGACTCTATCATATCTCTCTATATGAGACAAATTTCTTCATAAAATTTTAAGAGGAGATAGATATTTGAGAGACCTTTCTGTCATCTAAAAATCAGAGAGAAATACCTTTGGGTCGTGGAGATATAAAAGACGCAAGTTTGGGCGTTTAGAGAGAAAAACGTGAAGAAGAAGAGGGTCTTCTTCTAGGATTTTTATTTTCATATCTTTCCTCCTTCCATCTTGAGTTTCCTGAGAGCGTCTCAGATCTGAAACTCCTCCTTCTACTTTCCATCTTTGGAAGAGTCCAAATCAAGAAGAAGGAGGCACCTGATCAACCATCAAAGAAGGATCAGCGCAGTACTAGCATACTGTGCTGATTTCCTGAAGCAGGACTTCTGATCGAGATTCGTGGGCTCGTGTGGACGACTCCTAGAGGCCGGATGCGTGTGCGGCTTGCAACATCATCCTTAAGCCCAGATCAGCGAGGTTAGAGCGTCTAACTTGCAAGGTAATAGATCTGATCTATTATTTAATACATACATTAGATGTAGCTAGTATAGAAACATGTTGATATGATCAACATGTAGTTCATACTATATTTATATATATTTTAATTTTTGATTTAATGCTATGTAATAATCATGTAATAGGATCTTAGATCTAGGGATTTTCTGATCTTAGAAAATAAATTTTGATTTATTTTAGTCTTCCGCTGTATGATCTTGAAAAAGTTTCAAGATCTAACCCTGAAACCCTAGATCTGGATCCTACACTATCTTCTCTTAGGACCTTTTCTATTATATATTATTTTTGATTTTAAGAAGGTCCAAGGGTTTAACTTCTCCCTCATTCCTTCTCATATTCTTCATCTCTTGGAATGTTCAAGAGATCCGAGGAATATTTTTAGATTAACCATCTAGAGGGATCCACAAGAAGCTAGCACTTCGAGCGGATCTTCATTCGACGAACCTCCGATTTTGTTGCAGCCTCATGTGGATCTTCTGTAGAGGCCAGACACGTGTGCGACTCCAAAGACAACAAAAAAAATTAACCATAGAGTTTTCAACCCATGCGAAGGTAAGAGATCTGATCTCTTCTCTTATCTAGATGTGATCTAGGTTTTAGATCTAAAACTGTTTTAAATTTAGGGTATTGATTTGATCAATACCAATGCTTTTATTTTCTGACTTATAAATGCAATATGACATATTATAGGTCCTAGTTGTAGGGTTTAGTAATCTGATTACATATATTTGTAGATTAAATTATTTAATTTACATATTCCACTGCATTACATTTCAAAAATATTTTGAAATTCATGCATGAAACCCTGTACTTTTTTCATCATTTGTCATATGATTGATGATGGGGTTTGATGATTTATCCATGATCTGTCATCTAGTCGGGACTCATGATAGAGTGTCTGAATCACACGTTAACTACATCTTAAGGTTTATTTTTGATTTTACTAGTTGCCACTACATACTGCTTGGTGTCATTGGTGGATTGTGAGCTCACTAAGATTGCTCAAGATCGATAATCCTTGATGAGTTAGAGTGAAATTATTTTGACTCATTAAAAAGAGTTTCAATGATATAATGATAGAGATCATTGTATATCTCACTACCAGATAGAATTGTACTTATGAGATCATACAATAAAGGGATTAGATCTGGAATAAGCAATTGGACTTATGAAGTCTCAATTGGATTTAGAGAAACCTTATTGGATTTAGGATAATCTTGTTAGCACATGGTTGGACCCAATTTTTTCTTTACATTTGAATTTTTTATTTGATAAGATTAATTCAAACTAATTGATCTATTAATAACCTAAATGAATTAGATTCATTGAGCTCTAATTATTAGATGTCTAAGGTTTTGGATCAAATGAATTAAGAGTGCAAGTCCTTAATTAATTTCCTTGATAATTTTGATTGGATGCCACTTGATTTGATCAAGTTGGACATGTCCATCTATTAGAGGGCATGTGGATCCTTTATGGGGCATCCCATGGGTGCAAAGTGGGGTGTAATTTTGTGGGTGCAAGGGCTCCAATAGTTGGTGCCTAATTAGTTTCCTCAAAGAAGTCAAATAACTAAAGAAATAAGGAAACGTAATGCAAGTAGGACTTGTATTAAGTACTTGTTTAGTTTTGAATAGGATTCAAACCTTATACTTATTTAAAGGGGCCTCTTCTAAGGTTCATAGACACTTCAACCAGTAGCCCCATGCCCCCTTAGGAGAGCCCCATTCCCCTCTCTTCTCCTCTCCCTCTCTTCTCCCTTGGAGCATCAACACCCCAAGCTTGGGCATCCTTTTTCTTCCATACCCAAGGGCTGTTGGGCATCCCTCTTATTGCTGCTTTGTGTCTCTGGTTGCTCCATAATCTAGAGAAAAAGAAGTAAGAGAAGAAGAAGATCAAGGAAAGGATCAAAGAGTTGACACAATCCAGGCTTCATTCATATTCGCAGGCTGATTTTTCTTAAAGAAGAAAAATCAATTTTAAGAGGGCTATTCTAGACTGATCTTGAGTGGATACTTATAGAGGCCAGATACTTACGTGGCTAAGAGAGAGCCTCTTCTTTTTCAGATCTAAATTTGAAGAAAAAAATTATGAAATAGGTATGTGATTCGATCATATATTCAATTTCAGCATATGAAGAAGATCCTAATGGTTTATATTTTATGCATGCATGATATAGATTAAAAAGAGTGTTAACCTTCTATTCTGCTTTCATGTTTAGAAAAAAAAAATTAAAATATATATGCATGCCCCGACATAGAAATTCCAACAGTTCCTTCGCTCGGAACAGTTCTATCTCCCCTAAGTTGGTATGGATTTATCTAAATTTCTAAGGTCAGAATTTAATCAAGTTATGATAATTCTATGTTTCTTAGACTGAAGCTATCTCTATGTGTTGAATAAAAATACACGTGCATAAATGAAATACGGAGAGTATGAAGAAAAATAAATTTCATTCATTTCTCCAAAGCTTTACAATGACCTTAAAAGGTCCAAGGATAAAAGAAAAAAAACAAAAAATCTAAGGGGTAGCATCTAGTGTGGGAGTGTCCGTCGGAGGTGCATCGACTACAGTGGGCTCTCAGACTTCATCCAAAAAATTCAAATCTAATTTTTGATACTTGGCAGCAATCCTTCTCCGGATCAGTTGCTTCCCATCGATATAAGTGTCAGCAGCAAACTCGAGCTTCTCATCATTGTACTTCTTTGATGCTCGAAAATCTTCAATGATCTTTAAGGCAGCCTTTGCTATCTTTCTCTTTGCTGCCTCGATCGCAGCTTTATTTTTCTTTAAGAAGGTCTCAAGCTCTTTTATTCACTGCCTGTGCTTTTTGGATGCCTAGCAGTCAAGAATTTTCTTTTACAGCTCCTCTTAGGGCTGCTTCGGCATCTTCAACCCTTCTCATGGTAGCATCAGCCCTCATAGAGGCCTCTCCAGTCTCCTTTTTAGCTTTATCCTTCATGACTTTGAGTATGTCAGCATCGACCTGTGCTTCCTTGCCTCCGTCAAAACCTCATAGGAGTGCTCCATATACCTATTTAGATAATGGACAAGCTGTAGAAGAAAGAAAGCCTCTTATTAATAATATTACAAGCATATGCTTAGAATAAATGAAATACTATAGAAGCTTAAGCTTACCTGGATGAAGCACTCCACAGCTCTTTTCTTTATTGCCCCATGTGATGAGGCCAACAGCTTGTTTGAGTCGATCGGGAGGAGCATCCCGATGAATGATTCATGCGTCAGCTTGTAATCTTCCAAAGTCGAAGCCTCAAGCTTCAGGCTAGCTGGGGCAGTCCCAGAAGCCTCGACTGCCTCGACTGATAACTTTTCTAGGGAAAAATCGACAACTTAAGGGGCCGGTAGGCTCAAAATTACTTCTTCCAGTAGGCTCAGAGTTGCTTCCTTGGGGGCTTGACTGTTTGGCTTCTTCGATCCCCATCAGAGATCGGAGAAGCTAAGCCCGAGTGAACCCTCATGACTCTAAAGTCATTGACGAAAAGAGATTTAGATCCCTCTAAATCGAAAGCTGGCAGCATGGGGGGACTTTTCATCTTGATGCAGGTGCTCCAGCCACCCACAGGTGCTGCTACTCTTTTTTGATGGGCCTTCTACTCCAATTTCTTCAATAAATTTGGATCCATCTCCGCAACCAAAGTAGTTAAGTGGTTGGCATTTAAAAAAAAAGAGCATATGGCTCTGAGGCAGGCAACCCATGCGCACCTTGGGGACTGACCTTGCTGATGACGACATTAAAAAATGTCTGCATCGATAGAAGCTCTTTCAGCATCGGGACCTTAAAATTGCACAAGGTTTCTATTTCCTATCTCAAGTGCTGATCTAATGAAGGCTCTTTCAATACATCCTCTTGAGGTTCACCCCAAGTGACGAGCCTCCAATCTTCACCTGATGTCTGAGAGACGAAGACAAAATGCTCTTTCCAGCTATAGACAACGGAAGGAGCATCCTGGATCAACGGACGAACATTCTTATTCTTTCATGGTGACACATACTACCACCCGCATGATTTAGGATGCCTCTTGAGGCTGAAAAAAGAGAGAAAAAGTATGATGCTGGGATCAATCCCAGCCAATACGCACACTACGGTAAAACCGTAGATATGCCATCATGAGTTCGAAACTATCTAGCATGGTGATATTTCAAGAAATTGAAGAAGAGTTATAAAGAAGAGATGGAGAGAAAGCCTCAGCCTAGTTTGGAAGTACTCTTCATAGAGGCTTATCTGGCCTGAGGAGATAGCAAACTCGATCATTCGGCCTCGAGATTTCCAATTGGAATGCCAAAGGGATTTGAAACTGCTCATGGAGAAATACCACATCCCTTACTGTTAGTTCAGACTGGAATTCTAGCAAGGCAAAGTCGAAGCCTCCAGAAGCCATTTTTCCTCATAGAAAAAGAAACTTTGAGGTGAAAGATGAAGGAGGAGAACCTGTGGCAAAAGAAAAGGATAATCGAAAACCCTAGAAGCTTGAATCCAGTCTCACTTGGGGTTTAAATAAATTCAAAGTTAGAAGATCTTCAAATGACACTTTCTCTCATAGCATTAATGGTAGGAAGTGTCATCGATGAGGTTTGAACGGATGCTTGATGCATGGCAGTCATCAGTCGGATATAATTCCTGTCGTCGATGTGGTAGTTAATGCTAATGGCAGGTAAATCATGCCCTGCTCCACTTTCGAAGAGACATGAAGAGACATGTGATGGTACCTACCACATGGAGGTGATTTGAATCTCGGATTATAGCTTGGATTGTGGCTTAGATTATGCCTTATGATTTGAATCATAACTAAATTCCTAGCATGGATCGAAATTCAACCAATGTGGCTCGAAATGTGGTTTGCATTCATCCATTCAAACAAAGTGAACATTAATAACAAAAATAAATTTTATTCATTTGCATCAAAATGATTACAAAGTTTAGATTATAAAAGAAAAAATACATCATTGCCTCGAAACGCCGTCAGGGTGATTCTCTTCAGCACAGCCCTCCTCAGCACCGGTAGCCTTTTCTGTCTGGGTGGCTGCATCGATTTTATTTGTCTCCATAATGCATCGAGATATTTTTACAAATCTCCCTCTACTATCTTCCATCATGCACTTTAGACTTTCATCTAAAAAATTGGATTGTAAAAGCTCGGCACTATCAGCAGGAAGGTGCGCTCAAGCCATTATTTTGCATCTCTCAAAACCTACGGAGAATGCTGTCTTGCAGGTCTAGTTTATGATTTCAACTCCTCTTTTCACCAGTCGATCTATCCTTTTGAGAGTATTCATAATGAGAAACTCCTAATCTAAGAGTCGGTGGTGGAGAAAAGCCTAACCTTCTCTCTCCTCCTTCAACTTCTCCTTCAGGTACTCCATATTTGCCAGGGCCTCCTGAAGTTCACTTCGAGGAGCAGATAGCTCTTTAGTCATTTGAATTCTTTTGGAGGTAGAATCTTCATCCCTCTGAGGTATTTCTCTTTGCAGTCTGGTCTATCTGAGGTTGTGGCCCTCTTGGTTGAGCTTCTACTGGGGCTCCTTTGAGAATGAATCTCAAGAGGGATAGAACCTTGACCCTTTCTTCCTTCGAGCATCCTCCTTAGATGCTCTATGTCATTGTGGGCTCAACGACAATCTCTCTAAGCCCCAGATCTTTGTCTCTCGAGGTCTTCAATTTTTTTCTTAGCCTTCCTTAACTTGTCATCTCAATGATCGATCATTTATTGGACTTCTTGGAGGGCATCCTCAGAAGAGTTGACTTCCTTGATCAACTCAGTGGTGGCTGATCATTCTTGCTCCAAAAGATACTTCAGCCAGTCTATTTCTTCCTTCACCACCATAAGCTCTAATTCTGAAGCTTCAAAGGTGGAGCCGACGAAGCTGGCTAGATAATGCCCAACCTGTATAAAATTTATACCCAGGTTATTGAATGCAGCAAGCTGCAGAAGGTCAAAAGGAAAGATCCAAAGACTCCTTACCTGAGTGAGAGACCTAAGGGTATCTGTCATCCGTTGTTGAGCCCCTTGTTCATTTAGATACTATCTTTTAGCAAGAAAAAGAAAGTTTCTCAGAAATTCCACCATGGACTTCAGATTCTCCATCGTAGACGGAACAGAGTGCACTGATTGTGAAGGACTTGCTTGGGAAGCAACCGGGGGAAGGCATTTGATAGGAGCCACCTGCTCCAAAGACTCAGTCTTCACCGCCATCATTGGAGCTTCTTTAGGATGACTGACTGCATCCATTGCCTGTGTCTTCTTCGTCGGAGTCTCCTTTGTCAAAACCTCCTTTGGTGGAGCTTTTACCATAGCCTCTAATAGGGAAACCGTAGACCCGACAATCAAAAGGAGATTTTCATCTCCCACGATCGTGGTAGTTGGTTCAGTGGCTGAAATCTCGACATCGCCACCTGCTGGAGCTGAAGGACTAGCAGACAGAACTTTGGCCTGCCTCTTTTGAGCCAATACCAACTTAAGCTTTCTCAAAAATTTTGGATTCATCTTGCCTCCAAGAGCCATAGTGAAAATCTAGAATGAAAGGGGATTGCAGTCGCCTCCTCAATGCCCTCAAAAGGCAGATTTAAAGGAGAAGGAGAAGACAGAAAGCCGCCATTGGAGAAATTAAATTCTCGAGAAGACCGCCCTATAAGTAGTCACATCAATCGCGATCATTTACCATAAGCCCTACTTGTCGGGCTGACGTCATCAATTTTAAATACTGAGGGCACATATAAAAGCGTGAGAGGGTGCATCCTCAAATTCATGGTATGATTTTAGAGGTACTTCTTTCACCTAATTTTTAGACTCAGGAGTTGGGAGATAATATTATAGTGGTACCATAAATATCTCAGATCGACGTGTTATCATGGAATACCTCAGGCCAACGAGCTATCATCTTGATTGCCGACCCAAGCATCGAGTTGAGGTATGTGGAGCTGAGCTATTTGCACCCACTCTGCTATGCGGCCTATCAAGCTTCCTCCATTACCTCAGCCTAGCAGTTCCCTAACACATGCAGCAGCTATCCACCCTGAGTGGATAAGTTCGGGTATAACCAACTCTCCAAATCTCGCGGAAGCAGATAAGGGCTAGAATATCTCGTCCATTAATAGCGTGTCCAACAATCTGACAACTTTAAAACCGCACATTCCCATGGTTGTTGGGCCATATTCTCTATATATAACTAAAGCTCTAAGGACCCAGGTAAGTATCCCTCAGAGAATCAGTTGCTGCATCTATTGTTCTCTGATTTCTGACTTGAGCGTCGGAGGGTCCTCATCGGAGTAAAAATCTTCGATCCGAACTTTGTTTTACAGGTCACTCCAACACTACTACGCAAGGCTTAGTCACCACCTTTCGACCTCAGCTGAAACAAGCAGCAACAATGTTGATAAAAACCTTGGCAAGAAATTGGAGAATAATGTTAATCATTTTATGTGTTGTTATTTGTCATTAGCTCTCTCTCTCTTCTCTCGCTTCTTTTTGATTAAAGTTTTGTCTCTTGTCATTTGAAATCTTGACTTTTGCAGTTGTTGCAGCAGAATTTTGTCTCAAAGTTGGATTAACTAGAGTTAGGCGGTGACAGTGGGTTGGCAATGGCAGGACTTGCAAGAAAAGTCTTCGATTAGATATGGCTTCGATAAAAACCTTCTGATGCTTAAGTCAAAATTTTGGATAACAGAAGGAAGGAGTGAACATATTGGGGGAGGAGATTTCATATCTTGAGGATCCCCTGTGGGCCTTTATTTATAGATGAGGTTGAAAAGCTGTGAGGAAGGAGAATAAGGCAGCTAGCTTTGACTTATCTAGAGAGATATGATTGTTATTTTCTTCCTTTTATGTCTGTTATTGGCTATTATGTCATGGTCGTTTCAATTTTGAAAGAGATGCAAAATTTTTAGATAAGGTCTGATCCGATAAGGAGGATCTAGGGTTGTCTAAGGATCGAGTCGGTAGTCAAGCAAGGATCGAAGTTATCAAAGTAAGCGAATCAAGAGTGGTTGGTCAAGCTTAGGTTACCTTTGTGTTCTCATATACCTCACATCTTCGGTCAGTATAAAATCACCCCCAACATAAGTCTCCTACTCTCGAGTTCGATTTAGAATTGGGTCGGATGAAGGGAGTACTTCAGCTTTACCGAAGATGTGTCGTGTCTGTAGCTCTTGATAAGGTGAAGGGTCACATCATCTCGGTGCTTGCAACTTCTTAATCATCGAGGTCTTTATCGGCTCTGCTCATTAAAAAGTGAGGGGCCTTTGAGGGTCCTATAGATTATCCCTCATTTATTATCGAAGTCAGTGGGCTGAGCACTATAAGAAACTGACTATTAGAGACAGCTAAATACCATCGCTAATAATAAAAATACCATCGCTAATAGTATTAGTGACACAAGCCGTCGCTAAAATACCATCAAAAAAAGGTGTGACGCTGAAAGTGTATATTAGCGAGGCATTTTTGTCATTGCTAATAAATGGTACCAGCGATGGTTGTTAGTGACAGCATTCTGTCCCTTATAATATTTTCAAAAATTTAAATTAAAAAATTTAAAAAACTATTAGCGACAGCTTCTCTATCTCTAATAAGCCATTGCTAATAGTTTTAGCAACAAAATTACCATCGTAACAGCCGTCACTCATAATAATTTTTTTAAAAAATAATTTTCAACAATTATATATATTAAAATCTATTATAATTTAATTAACAAACAATTATATTTATTAAAATTTTTATACTTAAATTAGCAAGCAATATATATTTACAGATATTATAACAACTAATAATTAACTATCACCATCATAAATAAAAAACTAATATTATATATTACATCAAAATTAAATTTTATAAATAACACTGCTCAAATATCAAATATATTACATCAAAGCTAAAAAAAATCAACAGAGATCCTCCTCGTCCTCCTGCTTCTATATATCCTCTACAACAGTAGATGGATGAGAGCTGGATGTCCTAGCATCTTGTAATGAAAAAAATAAAATATTATTAATAACTTTAAATCTAAATTAATTGTAATTATAAAAATAAAGTAGTTGATGCACCTCAAGCCTAAACTTTTATGGGAGAATATATTTATATATACGATATGATTCTCGAACGGATTATTTCTATATATTTTATTCGATGATATGAAGCTGTAGACACCCCCAGCCAGTACTCCATTGGATGATTAAGTTGAATTTTGACCTTTGGATACTCTCTCTCCCTCTTGCTTGAAGCCTAAATTGGCACAAAAGGATATATTTTGATATACTCCAATTCTTAAACGGATTGCTTTTATACATTTCATTCGATGATACAGAGCTATAAACACCCTCATCCATCCATCAAATGGTTAGATTAAATTTTGACCCCCTAGGTACACCTTCATTCTGCCTCAAGCCTAAATTAGTATGGGGAGGTACATTTTGATAAACTTTGATTCTCGAATGGATTGTTCCCACATGTCTTATTTGATAATACGGACGTATCTACACCTCTATCCTATCCATCAGATGGGTAGATTGATTTTTGACCCTTAGGTCTTCTTTTTTGCCTAACTATGTGAAGTTTTTAAATATAAAAATTTAAAATAAGTAAAAAAATTTATTAATACTGCTTGAGTTACTTACTGTGATAGCTGTGACAATGAGCTCAGTTGATTACAAAGATATGGATTTTGAAGAATCTCAACAACCATGTCATGGACAGCATCTTGGAAGCTTTGAGGTCGCTGGTAAAAAAGCCTTTGTATGACCTCCTCAACATATGCATCACCCTACATCTGAGTCGTCGAGGCCCGAGAGGAGGATGTCGAAGTCCAGTAAGCTACTGGAGGGTCGAAGCTATGCTCGATCCCTATGATCCAGCTCCTACTAACCCCTCCAGTGGCCCTAAGCCATCCTTCGAGATCAAGAAGGGGCTGAGAGGATGGCTTCTCACCGTGCCATGCTATGATGTACCCCGCATAATCTGCCTATACAGTTTAAAAATTAATTAGTACTATTACACATATCAGTATATATAAAAACTTAACAAATAATCTTTTAAGTTACCATGATCTGTCTGGACATAGAATCAAGTAATCATCAATCCTTCTAGACTAGTGTGTAGCCTCCAGAACTACAGCTAGTGTGGTACATGACCTAGCTGCAGTGTCTACAATAAATAATAAAATTAAGTTAATAAAAATAAATATATGATCAGCTAAATATGAGATTAATATAAGTATAAGATTTTTATCAATCTACCATGACATGTGTACCAATGGAGCCACCGATGTGCTTGATCGAATCCTACTGGATGGTCTGATTTTATCAGACCCTCTGCTATCTATCAGAGTACTCCTCACTGCTCCATTGATCACAAAAGGCCTCTTATACATCCCCTGCATCCAGTGATCCATGAAAGACTTCTAGTCTGCTGGTGACTCAAAATTGGAGAACTCAATGATGGACTATCTGAGATGGTATTGCCCATCCTGGAGCTGACATGTGGTGACCTCCTCAAAGGTCTGACGGTCGGCCTTCTCATCTCGAGGAGTCTCGAATCGATAGTATGATTGTAAATAAAGGATAGCATGTATCAATAAATAGAATACAAACGTATCACAAATTTAAAAATTAAATATCTTTGACTTATCAGAAACATCTCCCATGCAGCATCACGAGCCCCCGACGGCCAACTAGAGAATTCATTCATCGGCCCTGACATCAATCATTGGATGATACAAGTAACCACACGAGACATCTCAGGCTCCCTAATGTTGTGCAGGATCCGATACCATACAGGACAGTAGGTAGAATGAAGAAATAAAATAAGAAACACAATACAAATACGTGGATTAGCCTCAAGCCTATTGGAATGCGTAGGCGATTTCGTGCATGTATTTCAAAATTTTTTTAAAAAATTATAGTTAAAGATAATTAGATTAATTAAATTAATCTAACATGCATATGATCTAATCATCAAATCAACCAAGTCTAAGATCTATGACATGTTATGTTACATATAAAATCTAAAAAATACTGAAGATAAAATCAGCATGCATGCATGTGAGCAGTAGATCACATCTATTTTTAATTTGAGTCCAGAATTCGGTACCTGAGAGTAGATCGATGATCGCCACTGTTGAGAAGATGGTAGAGAAGGTCCTTGCTAATTTCTTATAGCCGCACATATGTTCGGCCTTTACGAAAAATCCACTCGAAGCTCCGATCTGATTGGTCTTCTCGGGAGTGCTAGCTCATGCGAAGACCTTTTTTTTGACTGATCTAGATCTTTTCTTTAAATCTTTAAAACTTTTTTAGAGGTTAAAGATGAACAATTAGAGGAGATGAAGAGATGAAAGAAAGATGAAAAGAAAAATAATTTCTTTTTAATTTATTCTCTCTTCTCAAACCCTTAGAATCAAAAATCTAAAATTTAGATTTTTGCGTACACCCCAAGAGAGAGGACCCTCCTCTCTATTTTTCATGCCATGAACCATGCCCAAACTTCCACCACATGAACAGCTCTCTTCTGGTGTCTTACACAAAAAAAAACTACAAAATCCCCTTTTATAAGCATGTAAGGAGGTGGGGTGAAGAGTCTTAGTGATCATGGACTCTTACAGGATTCCACCTTCCTTCACAATTCTACATCCCAAAATATGCCAAAAAAATATGGGATGCCCCTTCTCATATTTTTTCATGGTAAATCAGTTTTTCACCTAATTTTTTATGAAACATATCCTTAAAATATCACATAAAGATTATTAGCATGGAGAGGTTAATCTGGATGAGAACAGATTCTCCTGATAAAGAATATTTTAAAATCTAATTTTAGAGCCTTTATTTTATCAAAATCAAATTAGATTTGGATGTGAGATAGAGAAGGAAAAAGACTCTTTGGTATGAAAAAATCTAATACAAAATAATTTTGTGCATAGAGATATTTGATGTGCAAACTGGGTTGGCACAAGAGAGAAGAGTCCTATTCCAATAAGGACTCTTAATTTCCTTATTTGAATCCAAACCAAATCACATCAGTTTAGCCCAAATAAAATATATGAAATCTAATCTAATTAGATTCATAATTTTTTAATTAAATCTCAATCAAATTAAAAATTGATTGAACCAAAGTCTTAATCAAATCAGAGATAATTCTTCCTTAGCAAATAGGTCATCTTATAACCTAATCGGATCAAACCTAATTGAATCCAATTCAATTAAATTTTATTTAATCTTTTTTACTCAATTAATTTGGATTAATCAATAATTTAATTATTAATTAATTTTTTATTAATTTACTAACACTTACTAAATTAATTTATTACAACTTTTGCATAAGGTTAACCATCAATTGAATTGATGATTAAGCCATTGAATGATTCTTAATCGTTGATCAGCCACATAATCAATCAGAAACTTCTTTTAAGTATGATTCCATAGGTTTGAACCTAAGCCAGTAGCACAAAAATACCTTCTTGAATCAATCGATGTAACCATCTAGCAATGATGACTCGACATCCAGATAGGTCGAATGAAGGCGAAGCAACTTTCAAGAACCTATTGGCATATGGTTACCATATAATTCATCCCTTTGACCCTAATGCTCGAGGATGACCTAGTATTTAACTGTCAGTCCTAGATAAATCATCCATATTGTATTTTAATCTTTTTCAAATTCATCACATGAATTATCTGGATCCAGATTTTGCTAAATTAAAATATACTGATGCATATCTCCTACTAATTTGGAAGGGTCAATCCCATCTTGACTCACACAATGACTTGACAAGTATTTGACTGTACCCAAAAACCTTTCATCACTAAATCAAAAACTTAGTTAGTCCGACACTAAAGTATAGTGAGTTGCTTGCAAGTCACCGTGGTGATCTCAAATCAGAGGGACACTTATACCCATACCTTTCACGAGCTACCCTTGACAACAGAGTACTCCGCAGTTGGTCTTGTTCAGTGATGATGTACTATTACATCTCACTTGCATGCCATATCAGTATCTCCATACCATTTGGTTACGAGGACAACCAAGACATATGGCACACAATGATCTACACTTGATATCGCCATCGTCCTAGTAATAGCGTATCATTTGATCGCGAACCAGTTTAAGGACTACGTGATAAATCTTCTTTTATCGATCAAAATAGTTCTAAGGACTTTATCACAACATAAGAGTTCGTTAGAAAGATATAACTTTGTGATGAAGATTGTCAAATAATTTTTATTATTTATTAATTAATATATATTTATAATCAGCACAATCATCAAATGATTGGCTTCAGGATATAATTTTCAACAACTCCCACTTGGACAAAGCCAATCAGTATAGTATCATATACCCATCTTTGATTTATCATCTCAAAACTTCTAGATACTGAGGCTTTAGTAAATGGATTGGTCAAGTTCTCCTTTCCATCGATCTTCTAAAGATTGACGTCACCTTAATAAATTTTCTGAATAAGATGGTAGCGATGCAAAATACTTGGTAAGCTAATGGGACTTTGGCTTCTTGGCATGAGCTATGGATCCAATACTGTACAATACAGCAGGACCATCATCGAAGGGCACCACTCCTCTTGCCAGTGAACCTGTATAATCACATAGCTTCTTTGTAAGCATCGAATGCTGCAATACATTCTGCCTCGCAATTTAAATTTGGCTATATTGCTCTGCTTGGAACCTTTCCAGCAGATTGCTCCATTATTTAAGGTAAGGATGTATTCTGATACGTTCTTGCTATTATTATGTCCAACTAAAAATTAAAGTCATACTCCATAAGTTTTAAGTCAGATTCTCCATAATCGAGTCACCGATCCTTAGTATTTCTCAAATACTTAAGGATGACCTTCTGGTGATCTCACCTAGATCTTGCAAGTATCCACTCACTACCCTAGTGAGTATACTATATCCGATCTCATACATGATGTAATGATAGAACAAATTCTACTCATAAATACCTTATGTACATTGGATTGGAAAAACCTAGGCAGCCTCTTAGATCTATCTCTACAGATCTTCATCACTAGGATGAGAGATGCTTTTCTTAAAGTCCTTTATGGAGAATAATAATAATAGTAAAACTTTTATTCCCTGTAATGTAAAGAATGTCATTCCCGATTAAGAGAATTTCATTCATATACAAAACAAGAAATACACTCATAGAACTATTAACCCATTTGTATTTGCAGGATTTTTTTTTATTCTCAATGAAGCCATACATTTTGATCACTTATCAAAATACACGTTTCAATTTCAAAATATTTAGCATTGCCACAAGAGAAAATATCTCGTTATGGTCAATACTATAATGTTGACAATATCCTTAGGCAACCAGACGAGCATTGTTGATCTCCACCTTCTCATCTGCGCAACTATGATTCTATTGGAGATCTACTTACACTCTATGGGCATTACCCCTTCGAGTGGATCAACGAGTGTCCATACACCATTGACCTTCATGGACTCTATTTCGGACCTATGGCTCCAAGCCATTATTCGGAATTGAACCTCTACATGGCATCTATGTAAGTGATCAAATCTTTGTTGTTCTCATTGAGTTCAACAGGATCACATCCCGAACCTAGATACCGAAGTATCTATCGACAGACGTGGTACTCTACCGAATCTCCTTAATGGTGCCTCTACAATGGGTTCTGAATTTGATCTGATCAAATCCGATTCTATGAGTTCACTAGATTGTGTTAGTTCTTCTACCTATCGAACTTCATAAGTTCCACATTAAAGGCATTAGTACATTTACCAAGATACTCCTTTTCTTAAAAAGAATGCCGAACAACTTTTATTCTTTAGTAAGGTAAAGGTTATATCCCCTAGATTCTTTGAAATTATCCTATAGAATAATATATATAGGACCAAGATCCAAGCTAATCTGTCTGCAAATGCTTGACATAAAACAAACACTCCCAAACCCCAAGGTAAGAATGTATCGGCTTATGCCTAGTCCTTATCTCATATGGAGTCTTTGCAACTGATTAATTTAGAATCCAGTTCAGAACATAACAAGCAATCTTAAGAGCATAATCCTAAAAGGAGACTGGCAGACTTATAAAC
This sequence comes from Elaeis guineensis, assembly GCF_000442705.2. Taxonomy (NCBI): domain Eukaryota; kingdom Viridiplantae; phylum Streptophyta; class Magnoliopsida; order Arecales; family Arecaceae; genus Elaeis; species Elaeis guineensis. The sequence goes on along the minus strand of NC_026007.2, from coordinate 18,208,183 downwards.
TCCATTATGAATCGAACCATGTTTAACAAAGTTGATTTCAATAAGAGAGAATCCTATTCTCTTCTAGATATGTCAAAACTTACTTGAAATACATTCTCCTCTTTGGTCTGACCGAAGAATTTCAAAGCTTTTTCAAGTTTGTTTCTCTACCTTATTATGAAATTATTTGAATATTTTAAATAATCTAAATTTATGGCAAACATATTCTTAGATCCAATACATCAGTATATATCAGATTTAGAACATCATTGGCTCGTTTATCTTTTCCAGCAAAAGGTTACTTGATCATCTTACTAAGGAGATAGGATTGACAGGTTGATAATGATTCACAATCATTGATCTCAAGAATTATCTCCTGTTGATCTTATTCTTATTTATATGATCGAGCCTAAATTATCAAAGATAGGCTTTCATGACATTATCTACTTTAGAAAGTTTGTTTGATTGTGTACAATACACTAACAGGCTGTGACTATTCATAAATGTCATTTCTTAGTTGTCCATATGATTTTGACATCATTTATAATGAAATCATAAAATTATTAGACAATAGTGATAATCACTAAAATAATATTGTTGGAATTGAAAATAAGCTCGATGATTTCTAAAATCAGGATTAGAATATGACTTCAACTCCAACGTTCAGAAATCTCTTGCTGTTTTCAAACTTTCTACTAATCTGAAGTCATTGCAATAATTTACATGAACTTTCAATATCCAATATCTAAGAGTAGTGTCACAGATAGAGAAATCATAAGGTGTTATCATATAAGTATCTTGTCCAGCAATCCTTTGCTGATTTCTCTTCCTTAGCCTGTTCGGGTCAAGGGACTCTATCAGACTAGATTAACCTTAGACTCTTTTATTAGTTCGGACTCCTCAACCCAAGCATGACTTTCTAACACCTTCTTTTCCTTTATCAAAGGATTATTTTCCCACTGAAGACACATCTTCTGAGGTGCGAAAAAATACCTTCAATATTTGAAGAATTTTCTCCCACTGAGTATCATCAAATTTATAACTAAATTCGTATTCTTTGCTGCTCTCAATAACACCACACAATGATATGATCATGTGGCTACTTCTGATAAGTGTCTTTGATCGCATCACATGTGTTGGATGTGAAAACTTTAGGTGCTAGATCCATAATCATATGTAGGATCCATTCATGCTCTAGAACTATTTGCAACTTTTGATACCATCTATCGAAGTTGGATCCTATAAGTCAGTCACTATCAAACAGTAAATGGAGTAATATACATCTAGCCATAACAGAAAGAAAAATATAAGATCTCTATATTTATGAATTGATTAAGCTTAAAGATTTGGACTTTAGTCTAAAGATTCTCTCACTATTTTAGTCAAATTGGTAGCCTCTACCTTCAATCTGAGGAATTATCTTAATTTCTTAGTGGGTACTAGAATCCACATAGACTGCATACAAGCCCGAGGATGGCTCGATCAACCCATATGCATCTATGGATAGATTCTCAATCAATTATTTCTTCAAATAATTTTTAGTAATTAATTTTACTTCAGATTTTATTTTAATAGGCGATGGGCCTCCACTAAAAATTTTGATTAGATCAAACCATTAACATGAACTTACTCAGTATTTCTAACTAATAAATGATCAGGCCTGAAGATGGCTCGATCAATCCAACCATCATTAGATAGTGCAATAAAATCATCATATGATGAATGATAATTTCATCATTCAGAGAGAACACCAGACGGATGGTACCTACAATGTCAATCAAAAATAATAGATCCATTATCATTCACCTTAATGGAAGGTTATGATCTAGTTATCTCCATAACTAACTCATTTTATGGATCTAATAATTTAAAAGATTTAAGAATCAGTTTAGAAAAGAGATGAGAAGAGATCAACCAGTAAACCATAATCCTCTCACTGACTTGACTAAGTCATTGAATTAGATCAGGATCATACTAGTTGAAATGGTACTTAGATCAGTCACACTGATCAACCTTAATGGCATGGGTCAACTCGAATCACTTAGTAGTCGAATCAAGACATAATTCATCAAATTGGTCAAGTAAGTGAAATTGGTGGGAGGGTCTACTAAACTTGCCTTAGACACCATCGAAATGGTGAGGTAAGCTGCTTTCAATTAAAAACTATTGATCGAAATGTCAAACTTATCTTAGACACCAATTGATTAATTAGTTTTGATTTGACCAACCTAATAATTCGGGTTCAACCACTAAGCCATAATCAAAATCTATTTGATCTAATCAAAGACATAAACTTGACCATCTACAACTATTGTATTGATTCTAAAAAATTTTTAATTTAATCTAATTCAATAATTGATTAGATTTAATCAATTTTTCTAGTTAGTCCATTAATTTTTTTATTCTAACCTTAGGTCTAACCCAATTAAGAGGACCTGATTTGAGCTAATCCATGCCCCCATATTTTATGCGAATGACATTAGATCTTTAATTCATAATTCTTAATCTAATCGATTCTACACTTAATTCTCAATTAAGTTAAGCATCAACATGGGTTTAGATTATAGTTTGAAACAATTTCAACCTTTTATTTTGTAAATAATTTATAATAAATTTTATGCAAAATTTTTTTATTCTAAAACTGGATCGACTCAATCAACATTGAGCCAGCTACACAAGGAGACTGAGTCAACTTAGTTCAAAACTGGATCAGCTTAGTAATTGTGTGAGCATGATTCAAGAAGTTTCAGATTTGAAAATTCTTGTATAACACTAAAATAAAATCAATCATAATACTTTTAGATCATATCTAAAATTTTTATAATTTGAGATTTTATTTTATCATAATTAAAATAATTTTAATCATGTAGATTAGATGTCTTATTTTTCATATAATTTTATATCACATACAACAAACTTAAGATTTTAAAATCTAAAATTTTGCAAAAAAGTAAGTTCTTTCTTTCATATTTTTTTTCATAAGATAATCCTATGGCACCCCTTCACGCCATAAGAGTACCCTATCGAATGGGAAGAGAAGGCCTTTAAACCCTTCTTGCTCCTATGATCGGACGGTCTGGTGATCAATCCAATCTAAGTACTTGCTAATCAGATCATCTAATCTAATCACAAATCATATATGCATGAATTTAGATCTAATCTAAATTATATCAGATCTGATTATAATTTTAGATCACATCTAAATCAGATCATAAATATCACATGCATGATATAAAATTAAATTTTATCAAGGATCAGCACAAACTAGGACAACTTTTTCACTATAAGGGGTAAACCTTACGGCAGGACAACCTTATATCAGTTTGTGCGATCCATCATTAATTAAATTCAGATATAAATATCATATATCAGATCTAAATAAAATTATATTTTAGATTTAACATGCACATAAATCATGTCATAACGAACATAGGCTTTGATACCACTGCTGGAATGCGTAGATGATTTCATGCATGTATTTTAAAATTTTTTTAAAAAATTATATTAGAAGATAATTAGATTAATCAAATTAATCTAACATGTATATAATCTAATCATCAAATCAACCTACTCTAGGATCTATGACATATTATGTTACATATAAAATTTGAAAAATACTGAAGATAAAATCAGCATGCATGCATGTGAGCAGTAGATCACATCTACTTTTAATATGAATTTAGAACTCGATATCTGAGTGTAGATCGATGATCATCACTATTGTAAAGATGGTAGAAAAGGTCCTTGCTGGTAGCTTGTAGCCGCACATGCATCTGGCCTCTACGAAAAATTCACTCGAAGCCTCAATCTGATCGATCTTCTCGAGAGTGCTAGCTTGTGTGAAGATCTTCTTTTTGACTGATCTGAATCTTTTTTACAAATCTTTGAAAGTTTTTCAAAGATTGAAAATATATTTTTAGAGGAGATGAAGAGGTAGAAAAAAGATAAAGAAGAAAATAATTTTTTTCTAATTTATTCTCTCTTCCCGAACCCTTAGAACCAAAAATCTAAAATTCAGATTTTTGCGCACACCCCAAGAGAGAGGATCCTCCTCTCTAGTTTGCATGTCATAAACCATACCCAAACTTTCACCACATGAATAGCTCTCTTCTGGTATCTTACACACATAGAAGAAACTACAAAAGCCCCTTTTATAGGCATGTAAGGAGGTGTGGTGAACAATCCTAGTGATCATGGACTCTTACAGGATTCCGCCTCCCTTCACAATTCTACATTCGAAAACATGCCAAAAGATATGAGACTCTCCTTCCCATATTTTTTTATGCTAAACTAGTTTTTCAACTGATCTTTCACAAAAACTCTCCTTAAAATATTACACATATAAGGAGAAAAAAATTTATTGGCATGGAGAGGTTGATTTGGATGAGAACAGATTCTCTTGATAAAGAATATTTTGAAATCTAATTTTATAATCTTCTTTTTATCAAAACTAAATTAGATTTGGTTGTGAGATAAAAAAGGAAAAGGACTCTTTGGTGTGAAAAAATCTCACACAAAACAATTTTATGTGTGGAGATATATGGCGTGCAAACTAGGTTGGCACAAGGGAGAAGAGTCTTATTCCAATAAAGACTCTTAATTTTCTTATTTGAATCTAGACCAAATCACATCTGGTTTAGTCCAAATAAAATATATGAAACTCAATCTAATTAGATTCATAAATTTTTAATCAAATTTTAATCAAATTAAAAATTGATTGAATGAAAGTCTTAATCAAATCAAAGATAATTCTTCCTTAGCAATTAGGTCATCTCATAACCTAATCGGATCAAACCTAATTGAATCCAATTCAATTAGATTTTATTTAATCTTCTTTGCTCAATCAAATTGGACTAATTAGTAATCTAATTACTAATTAATATTTTATTAATTTATTAATATTTGTGAATTAATTTATTATAACTTTTGCATAAGGTTAATCATTAATTGAATTGATGATTAAGCCCTTGAATGATTCTCAATTGTTGATCAGCCACATGATCAGTCAGAAACTTCTTTTGAGTGTGACCCCATAGATTCAAACCTAAGCCGGTAGTACAGAAATATCTTTCTGAACCAATCGATGTAACCATCTAGCAATGATAATCCAACGTTCGGATAGGTCGAATGAAGGCAAAGCAACATTCAAGAACCTATTGGCATATGGTTATCATATAATTCATCCCTTTGATCCTAATGCTCGAGGATGACCTAAGATTTAACAGTCAATCCTAGATAAGTCATTCATATTATATTTTTATCTTTTTCAAATCCATCACATGGATTATTCAGGCCTAGATTTTGCTAAATTGAAATACACTGATGCATATCTCCTACTAATTCAGAGGGATCAATCCCATCTTGACTCACGCACTGACTTGACAAGTACTTGACTGCACCCAAAAATTTTTCATCACTGAATTAAAAACTTAGTTAATCCAGCATCAAAGTATAATAAGTTGTTTGCAAGTCACCATGGTGATCTCAGATCGAAGGGATACTTATACCCATACCCTTTGCGAGCTATCCTTGACAGCAGAGTGCTCCACAGTTGGTCTTGTTCAGTGACGATGTACTCCTACATCTCACCTATATGCCATACCAGTATCTCCATACCATTTGGTTATGAGGACAACCAATACATATGGCACACAATGACTTACACTTAATATCGCTATCGTCCTAGTAATAACATATTATTTTATCACGAACTAGTTTAAGGACTATGCGATAAATTCTTCTTTATCGATCAAAGTAGTCCTAAGGACTTCATCACAATATAAGAATTCGTTAGAAGATGTAATCTTATGATGAAAAATACTAAATAACTTTTATTATTTATTAATTCATATATATTTATAATCAGTACAATCGTCAAAGGATTGGCTTTAGAATATAATTTTTTTCCAATAAAACCTACCTCCAAGGAGCATTCAAGCTTTACTATGAGAGAATAAATTTAAATCAATACAAGAGGAACTCACCACTCAACCCTTATATAAGAGTCTCTCAATAAGAAGGCCTAAAATCCTCAAAATATCTCTTTAAAACTTTTTTTGAAGTCTTTTTGCACCTCCAAGATGTCACCAGCTCTCCAACATAATAAACAGCTCATCAATCAGAACTATATAGGCTCCAAAATCTTAAAAATACTGTTTTAGTAGGAATACATAGTTTCAATCAACCCTAGAACCATTTGTGGCCGTTCAATCATGATTGGCCCACACCAGAGTTGCTTAATCATATAAAATAGCCTCTGATCATGCCTGATCATACTCGAATTAAGTTCCAACCATCCGATCATGATCGACTATGATTTGGATCATCAAATCATGCAAAAACACCTTGGACCATGCGTGGACCACGTGATCGGTCCATGCGGCCTCATGGACCACCCAGCACCCCACGATCCATGGTGGACCACGTGCGTGTCGAGCCGACTTGCGTGCGTGCCTGCATTGGGCCTGCCCACATGCTGGGCCGTGCACGCCTACGCATGCATGTCTCCACCGGCCTGTCGCCATGTCGTGCACCGTGCCATCTTCTCTGATCTTCTTTCTCATGTATTCTCACCATCTGAATTATGTTTGAACTGTTCTTGAGCTTGTTGGACTCCTTTCATCGTCCTGGATCTCACTATGGGCTCAATATAAATCGAATCTTGAGGTATCAAATCTTAACAATCTCCATCTCGATTCGATATTCGACCTCCATCTATCTCTGAGAGCCTGTGATCCATCTCACCCCCATGCCTTGGGACATGCTTGCTATCTCATGGATGGGCAAATATGGGAGTCGAGCCAGGCCACTCGATCCCACCTCCGTCATGGGCTATGTCCACTCTAACCAAAGATCTACTCAGGATAGTCTTCTGCGGTAGTAGAAACTTCACTCTGTGACATCACCTCTTATCCTTCTTGAGTCTCCCATCTAGTTCCCTATCCACCTCCACTTGGAGCTCCACCTCACTCTGGGCTCCTCTTGGCTCTTGAAGCTCCATCTCACACTGAGCTTCCCACCAGGTAGTAATATTCTTTCATCCTCTTCTTTTCTTCTAGAACAATCCTATCACCGTGCAATACCTTCAGGATTCCTCCATCAGCTATCATTCTGTAGCCTTTCGAATCCAGTCTGCTTAGTGAAATAAGATTTTATCTGAAATCGGATATATATCGGACCTTCCCCAACTCCTCACTACACCATCATGTGTCCTCCAATTGACCATCTTGATGTCTCTGGTTGCACAGCTCGATCCTTCTGATAGATAAACAGTGCCTTCACTATTCTCCAGAGAGTCAAACTGCTCCTCTCTACAACATATATGATAGGTGCATGCAGAATCTAAAATTCACTGCTAGAAAGAAGTAGATACCTTATTAGATATCTCCATGGTATCACCCTCTGAGTTGCTACTGACCGTCGCTGCAGTAGCTCTCGTTCGATCCCTGAGTTGAGGGCAATCTCTAGCTAGATGCCCCAACTCGTCACACTGATAATATCTGGTCTTACTCAAGTTTCTCATCCTAAACTTGGACCACCCTTACCGTGATCTCTTGTCACTTTGTTTACTGCCTCCTACTCCTTCAGAAACCATCAAAGCTGAGCTGCTGCCATCTGAGCTCGAAGCGGGCTCTCCCTCCTGAGAACCTCATTCTGAAGAATTGCTAAGGTATCCTCGTCCATCTTGAAGGTGCTCTTTCTCACTAAAAAAGCAGTCACCAAGGACACATACGAAGGGAGAAGCGATGCTAGCAAGATCAGCATCCTGGTCTTCTCCTCAACTTTCTCACCAACACTGAAAAGGTCGGTGAGGATCTTCTGAAAATGGCTAAGATGCTCCTATATGCTCTGTCCCTCAGTCATCTGCATCTAGTAGAGCTACCTCCAGAGGAAGAGGGTGTTGGTGAGAGACTTCGCTATATACAACTCCTCGAGCTTCGACCACAGCATCATCAGGAAAGTCTCATCAAGCACATGGATCACCACCTCATCCGTTAGGTACAAGCAGATCATACTCACCGTCTGCATCTAGAGACATCTCCAATCTTATACCTCCATGGTAGTCGACTTCTCGCATAAGAGAGCATCTATCAATCCTTGCTGGATGAGCATGTCCTTCACCTTTGTCTGTCACAAGAAAAAATTATTCTTTCCATCAAACCTATTGATTTCTACATTGATTGTGCTTGTCTTCTCCATCTTTTATCTCGATCACCACCATCGCAACCTATGCTCTGGTACCACCTTGCTCTGATATCAATTGTTGCACAAGATCTGGTACCACATGATGCAGCAAAAAGAAAAAAAAAATAAAATAAGAAACACAATATAAATATGTGGATCAACTCAAACCTACCTCTACGGAGTGTGCAAACTTCACTATGAGAGAATAAAATAAAAACAATATAAGAAGAACTCACCACTCAACCTTTATACAAGAGTCTTTCAATAAGATATCCCAAATCCCTATAAAAGCTCTCTGAAATCTCTCTTGAAGTTTTTCTACACCTCCAAAATATCACTAGCTCTCCAATGCAACAAACGGCTTGTCAATCAGAGCTATATAGGCTCCATAATCTCAAAAATACTGTTTCAGTAGGAATATAGAGTCTCAATCAACCCTAGAACAATCCGTGGCTGTCCGATCATGATCGGCTTGCACCAAAGCCATCCGATCATGCAAAATAGCCTCTAATCATGTCTAATCACACTTGGATTAAGTTCCAGCCATTCGATCATGATTGACTGCGATCTGGACCATCGGATTGCACAAAAATGCTCCTGAACCGTGTGTGAACTGCATGATTGGTCCACGTGGCCTCATAAACCACCAAGCACCCCACGGTCCACGATAGACCACGCAGGTGCTGGGCCTGGGCACCTGTGTGCGCACCCACACTAGGCCCACCCGTGTGCTAGGCCGTCCATGCCTGCGCACATGTGCATCTCCGCCAGGCCCAACCATGCCGCCATCGACTCGCCACCGCCTCATCCACCATGCCACCTTCTCTGATCTTCTTTCACATGTATTTTTACCGTCTGAACTTCGTTTGGGCTATTCTTGGACTCGTTGGACTCCGTTCGTCGTCTTGGACCTTGCTGTAGGCTCAATATGGATCGAATCTTAAGGTATCAAATCTCAACAACTAAATATCCTATAAAATTGATTTCAAACAATAAATGTTGATTCTAAGATGGTTAAAAATTTTTAAATATATTCCTCAAAGATCTAGTACTTACCTGTGGCTCTGAATGTGTACTAGCTCTCTATCTTCTGATCGAGTGAAAGGTACCGTGAGCATACGGATCCTCTATCGCGATGCGGAGCCTCAGAGCTAGCTGCTGCTTCGTGTGACTATGGGATTAATGGTCACCCTGTTGGGAAATGTGTCCCAAAAAGCCAATCGTCAAGCTGTTGACGATTGAGCAACCAAGTACTGTAATTGATTTGTTAATAAATAAAATATATTTGGCATCTTCATCATAAGCTTTCATCTTCTAATGAACTCCGTTGTTATGATGAAGTCCTTAAGACTATTTAGGTTTGATAAAGAGAGGATTTATCGATTAGTCCTTAAAACTGTTCACGACCAAATGATAGGCTGTTAATAAGGACGACAGCTTCTATCGAGCATAGGTCGCTGTAGGCCATATGGGTTGGTTGTCCTCTTAACCAAAGAGTGTGGAGACACTGGTATGGCATACAGGTGAGATGTAAGGGTACATCGTCATTGAACGTGACCAACTCCAGAGTATTCTACTGTCGAGAATATCTCTGATGGGATATAGGTATAAGTGTCCCTTAGACCTGAGATCGCCTCAGTGACTTGCAAGCAACTCACTATGCTTTGGTATTGGACTAACTAAATTTCTAATTCAGGGACGGAAGGCTTCTGGGCACAGTCAAGTACTTGCAAAGTCAGAGTGTGATCGAGATGAGATTGACCACTCCAAGAGTTGGAGAAGAATGAGTCGCTGTATTTTAATTTAGCAAAACCTTGGCCAGGGTAATCCATCAGATGGATTTGATATTTTGAAATACAATGTGGACAACCTGATCAGAGTTGACAGTTGAGCTCTGGGGTGTCCTATGATCATTTTGGTCAAGGGGATGAATTATATGAAAACTATATCCGCATGGGTTCTAAGGATGTTGTTCTACACATTCGACCTATCCGATCGTCGGGTACCATTGCTAGATGGTCACTTCGATTGGTATAGAAATTTTTTCCTATGCTACCGGCTTAGGTTCGGACCTATGAGGTCACATACATTAGAGTTCATGATCTGATCAGATGGTTGATCAACGATTAAGAATCGTTCTAGGGTTAAATGATCAATACGATTGACATTTAACCCAGTGCAAGTGTTGCAGGAGGATTGATTAGCAATTCGATTGCTAATTGGCTTAATTTGATTAAGCCAATGAGCTAAAATTAAGTCTAATTAAATATAATTTAATTAGATTTATTTTGGGCTTGATTGGATCAAGTCCAATTGGTTTATTGGATAAGCCAAGTGCAAGAAAAAACTAGTCCTAGTTCAACTAGGACTTGGGTCAATCTAATTTCTAATTTGATTAGAAAATTTAATCAGATTTAAATATAATTTAATCTGATTAAATTAGGTTCTTAATTAGGTTAAGACCTATTTTAATTAGGTTGATCTAATTTTGATTTGATTTAGTTTGGGAAACCAAATTAAAACAAGTCATAAGATAGAATCCTAGTAAGACTAGGATTCTACCTTGCGCCACATAATCCTTCTCCACGCCCTCTCTCTTATTCAACGCCAATCTCCACTTATTTTGTGTGACAAAAGCCCTCTCCCAGATCTCTCCCACATTCACAAAAGGTCTCCTCTCTTCTTTCTTACATGGAAGGTGGTTTGGATCAAATCTAAAAGGAATAAGTTTGGATTTCGAATTCTATGAGATAGAGTTTTAGAAATCCAAAACTCTTTCAATTTTGTACCAAATTTATCCAAATTTTTTTTGGAATTTTCATGGATTTTAGGGTATACATTGTAGACCCTTTTTTGGTGATCCATGCATGAAAATATGAAGAAGGTGCTCAAGAGTTGGGCGTCCCTTAACTTGCCATGTTTGGATAAGCCTTGACTAGGTGTTTGACCTAGACAAGGACTCTATCATATCTCTCTATATAAGATGAGTTTCTTTGTGAAATTTTAAGAAAACTTAGATATTTGAGATCCCTTTGTGTCATCCAAAAATCAGAGAGAAATACCTTTGGGTCATGGATATATAAAAGATGTAAGTTTGGGTGTCTAGAGAGAAAAACGTAAAGAAGAAGAGGGTCTTCTTCTTGGGTTTTTGTTTTCATATCTTTCCTCCCTCCATCTTGAGTTTCCTGAGAGTGTCTCAGATCTAAAACTCTTCCTTCTACTTTCCATCTTTGGAAGAGTCCAAATCAAGAAGAAGGAGGCACCTGATCAACCATCAAAGAAGGATCAGCGCAGTACTAGCATACTGTGCTGATTTCCGGAAGCAGGACTTCTGATCGAGATTCGTGGGCTCGTGTGGACGACTCCTAGAGGCCGGATGCGTGTACGGCTTGCAACATTATCCTCAAGCCCAGATCAGCAAGGTTAGAACATCTAACTTGCAAGGTAATAGATCTGATCTATTGTTTAATACATACATTAGATGTAGTATAGAAACATGTTGATATGATCAACATATAGTTCATGCTATATTTATATATTTTAATTTTTGATTTAATTCCATATAATAATCATGTAATAGGATCTTAGATCTAGGGATTTTCTGATCTTAGAAAATAAATTTTGATTTATTTTAGTCTTCCGCTGTATGATCTTGAAAAAGTTTCAAGATCTAACCTTCTTTTTCAAGATCTAACCCTGAAACCCTAGATCCGGTTCCTACACACCCCACATCATTTGAATCTGCGAGTAGCAAAAGATTATAAAGAATATTATATTAGATAATTATAAAAAATAATATAATCTAATGGAGAATTTTTATAGTGTTAGATTTTATCCCATGGTGTGGTGCCGCAGAATCATATGAGCTAGCCGCATGAGAGCTCTCTCCTTTGGAGCTCTATCCTCTGGAGCTCTCTTCTCGGCCAGTGCGGCTCTGTCCTCTAGGAGTAGTCATCTTGTAATCTCTGAAAGTAAAAATAAATCAATTCATGAATTAATTATACAAATATGGCAAGTAATGAAATAAATGAAATGATGCAAGGCAAATATGAAAAGCAAATAAAACAAGCTCACCACAAAGATAAAAATGGCTCCATCTGTCCTAGGGTCGACTCCAATTATTCAAGAGTCGACTCCATCTACCTTGGGGTTGACTCCTGCTGCATGTCAATCTTCTCCAACGTGCCAGAGTTGACTTCTTTGCCCTTGGGTCGACTCCTTTCTTTCTAGGGTTGACTACTAATCTTCCTCTTCAGATATTTGGTACCCTTCGGATTCTTCTTCGGATTCCTCCTCTTCTTACTCTTCTCCCACTTCTTTCTCTTCTTCCTCTTCTTCACCTTTTTGGATAGGATTACTCTTGAAAACAAACTCAGTATCATTATTTCCTTATATTGGCCATCATGTAGGAGAATTTATGAAGCATCCAACTCTGCATCTATTAAAGGCTGATGAACTCCTACCGTTTCATTCTCCTGAAAGTATTCTGCTAAATGGGGCTCTTCTTCTTTGAGCTCATAATGAATGGCTTGAGACTTAATTTTACATACAGCCCACCAATCTTTTCTTCCTCTCTCTCTTGATTGAAAAGGAGTATAATACGCTTGAATATCTTGTTGAGCTAGCACAAAAGGGTTCTTGATATATGCTTTTGATCTGTGTTTGATTTCAATAAGCTCGTGCCATGGATCAACTTTCATATAACTGATGTTATCAAACCATTGGTACTTAAATAGAATGATACTATTATCTCCAAGAGATCAACTTGATCACTTTTTTGAGTATTCCATAGTAGTCACTCTTTGTCTCTATCCATCAGCTATCCTATATACATACACCGCTATTCATTATATTTTTATGATATCCATATTGCTGCAGTGAAATTTATAACCATTTATATTACAGTCATTATAATATGTCATGTATTTTATTGGCTTGTAACCTAATGGTCTTAGCTTCTTAGGTATGGATTCATCCTCTTGCATAACCTGCATATTATAAAAATAATAAATTGAGAGAAATAATAATAAATTGAGAGAAATTAAAATAAATAAAATGACAATGGTCATTTACCAATCGATGGAACTAATTTGCAAAGTTTTGTAAGCACTGAGTAAAAATTAATTCCTCACTTATCCTAAGGTCCGTCTCAGCATCTCATCATATTATCTATGCATGCATAAGATAAGTATAGGATAATAAGTGATTAAAGAGTTGAGATTGTGATAGATACTTACTCAATATATGGATCGATCTCCTCATAATTTAGCAAAATATATATCTCTATCTGTCGAATTTCAGTATCAACTAATACTCGACGAACCTCGTGCCCAAATTCATAAGCGGGATAAACAAATATTAAGATCTCTACCTCTGATCCCTCACCACCACTATCATCATTTCGATCTGCTTGAGTTAGCTTTATCTATACACTAGAGTTAAAGTAGTATCAGCTGAAATTAGAAATTTTTTCAATTATGTAAGCCTCCATGATAGAACCTTCAACTCTGGCCTTATTTTTTACTTTCTTCTTGCAACTATACATATATTTTTAAAATGGATACATCCATCTGTACTGCACTGATCCTCTGATCCTAGCTTCATACACCAGATGAATCATGAGGTGCTCCATGGAGTTGAAGAAAATAGGAGGAAATCTCTTTTCCAACTTGCATATAGTCTTTATACTGCTAGCCTAAAGACTGGAGATATGGTCGGTGGATAGTTCGATAGCATAAATATCTTTGAAGAAAAGATGAAACTTGATCAAAGAACTCCATATGGGGTTGAAAAGGAGATCACATTAAGCCAATGGGAGTAATCATTGCATGAAGATATGGCAGTCATTGCATGAAGACATGACAGTCATGGCTCTTTAGTCCATAGAACCTGCAATGTTTGATATTTATGCACCAAGCTAGATTACTTGCATAACCATTTGAGAATTTAAGATTTTTACACTATTCATATATGTCCTTCAACTGCTTCCTCATTAAGGTGTAAGATACTTTCGACTTCAAAACTTTTCTCGAAGATACCTCAACCAGCCTTAATAGAGGATGCTTGCATATATTCTTCATATCTGCTCGAGCCTTAAGATTATCCTTTGTCTGGCCTTTGACATCCATAACAGTGTAGAAAATATTATCAAATACATTCTTTTCAATATGCATGGCATCAAGGTTATGACGGATCAAATTGATGGACCAGTATGGTAATTTTCAGAAGTTGCTGCACTTCACCCAGTTATGAGTTCTACCAAACCTCTGAGGTTTCTGCTTGTCAAATAATATATCAAACTAGACTTTGTCTAGTTGGTATACCCTCTAAAATACTTTCATACCACTGAGTCATGAGGGTGCCTCGTCCTTCTCTATTTTATTCCTCCTGAAACTGTCCTGCTGCTTTCGAAAAGGTTGATGCTTGGAGAGAAATTGACAATGACAATCGAACCAGGAGGGCTTACGACCATGCTCAAGTTGAAATACTTTTATATTCTCCATGCAATAGGGACATGCTAGCTTCCTATGAGTTCTTCATCCTGACAACATTAATATAGAGCCTTCATTATAAAATTCTGCTTCTTCGATACATCAAAAGTATATATGCTGTCCAACCATAAGAATTTTAACTCATCAATAAGAAGCCTTAGATATACATCAATACTTCTACCAGGGTGTCGTGGTCCAAGAATAACTAATATAAGAAAGATGTTATGTTCTTTCATGCACATCCTAAGCGGTAGATTATATAAGGAGCCACTGTATGACTAAATGGTGTAAATCCATTGGTAGATAGATCTAGTCTAACATTGTAGATTCTTGAGCAAAAAAAGGATGGCAAGTATCAAATTTCTTTTATGCCTCACTGTCTAACAGATGAGTCATCATATTGGAGTATTTGCGAATCTCTTATTTATGCCATCTCATCTGTCTGGTAGTATTCTTGGACAAGTAGAGCCTCCAAAGCTTAAGAGTGAGGGGAAGGTATTGAGGAACCTTATATGGTATGTCCTTTTGATTCCTACTCTCTTATCTTAGCTTAAATCGGCTTTCACTACATATATCACATGAGGTCTTCAGTTGGTCCTCCATATAGAAAAGCATGCAATCATTATGACATGCATCTATCTTCTTGTATCCCATGCCTAACCTTTTCATCATTTTCTTTGAAACATAGAAACTCCCAACAAGCTTCTCATCTTTCGATAGTATTTTCTTTATGATTGCTACCATCCTATCATAACAGTTGACTATCATATTAAACTCGATATTTAAATTCAACAACTTTGATAAAATCAATAGTATAATGTGTTTCACATCCAAACTATAGTGGTTCATCAGCATCTCTCAACATACGATAGAAATTACCACTGTCAGTATTTGGATCATCCTCTATATTTTAATTAAATTCAGGAGCAGCAGCATCCATAACCATATCTATCATTCTATCTGTGTCCCTGTCTTGCTCATTTCTAACTTTTAGAACTATCTCCCATATCTCTTCATGCAGGTACCAATGCTTGTAGTTGGGCATAAATTCACTCCTATATAAATGGACAGTCATGTATCCCTATCAGGCATTTCTCTATTGCCATATTTTTTACAAAGGCAATGAGTCCACCCTTGATGTAAGAGTGCTACATTCTCCAAAGTATAATCATAGAAGTACTTTACACCCTTCTTGTATTCAGTAGAAATCGCTCTGTCGAGACGGTCGATCCAACTACGGTCGATAGCACACTACCTAAAGATTCTACATATACGAATGTAAGGTAATTACTAAATGGATTATTTTATCATTTCGAATGGCTTATATAATTAAAGCATCCAACCATCAACTAATAGGTATAGAAGGTCCTATCTCATTTAGGAATCATAATAATTCTATAGGTCAAGTACGATAATCAAATGATATGTAATAGGGGTCGAAGGAAATTTTGACAGCATCTCTCCTTAGTTCTCTCCCACATGGCATAAGATATGTGAGGAGAACTAAAGAAAAATACTATCCAAATTTTTTTTTCAAATCCTCACCATACCATTTGATTACTGCCATGACCTATAGAAGTAATTACATTTTTCAAACTATCTATACTGAATAATCAATTGATCAATATACATAATTTTTTTATTCGTACCAAAATATATAAATATACGAATGTTGTAGAATATATACATTAATTAAAAGATGGGTCTATGATTCTATGCAATGCAATATGTTTAAAATTTTTAAATTAGGAGGTTTCAAAGCACTGAGCAACATTGTAAATAGGGTTGAAAATGTGTCAGACTGGGTCGGACCACACCCTTTCTTGAGTCTGACCCAAAATTTTTTTTCAAGCTTCAGGCTGGGCCCAGGCCGTAGAATCTTTTAAAATATGAGGCCCGAGCTTGGCCCAAACCCAATCAAACCAGCCCATATTATTTGTGATGGATTGGAAGCAAGCTCATCAGCACCGCCATCTGACTCTTGTCGATTACCCCTGAGGGGCAGATGTTCCCCATCGAAAGTATATTGGTCATCGAAGAACCCATCAATCTGCTTCCATCACTATCGGAGTAAATGAGCAAGCCAGAGTCGGTCCGATGGTGGTCGGACCTTAAATTCCTATTGTCGAAGGTAGTGGGGCTACTCTCGTTGGAAAAATCTCCAAAGTGGTTCTACATCCTGAGAGCACCATCGGATGCAAGGTTTCATATGACAGCGATGTTCATCAGGATCTTATCGATGTTCAAGAATATGCTTTACGTGCACAAATTATATCAGATATTATAAATTTAAATAAATTTGATAAATATAAATTTAAATATTAAAAATTTGAAGAGGAGAGAACAGTGTGTGGTGATGGCTCCATCACCATCACCGTCAACATCACTAATACTCACTAGGCGGTGCAGGGAAGAAGAGAAGGTGGCAGGGACTGTGGTGCGGTGTTCCGACGGTGTGGTAGGGGAAGAAGGGGCACGGTGCGGGAAGAAGGGGGGAGGTGGGGGATGGCAGATCTGATGAGAGAAAGGTTGATCCAATTCAAGGATGCCCGATCTGGCATGGGGGCAGCAATGGGAGAAGAAGGGGGGTGGTCAGAAAGAAGGGGGGAGGTCGGGGTGCCGGGATGACAGCTCTGATGAGCTTCCGACTGCATCGAGGGAACAAGAGGGAGGTGCAGGCTCGGGGATGACCAATCCAATATGGGGATGCCGGATCCGAGGAGACGATGGTGGTGTGGGGCCTCGGGTGCAACGATGGGGCCTCTAATGGCATGGAGGGGGAAGAACAGTGATGGAGGTAAAAGATTAATGGGGCAGCAGCAAAAAATTAAATCGAGAGATCAGGGACAGAGGCTAATTTTAGGACAAACTATTACTGATGGCTACCTTTCATTGCTAAAGCCATCACTAATAGTTGTTATTTAAAATTAAATTTATAGCGATGGAGTGCCGTCGCCAATAACCAAATAAGCCATCGCTAATAAGTCCTCGGTCCTTTAGCAATGGGATTTGTTTCCATTATAACATGTGGTCGATAAATATTCCTATTAGCGAAGACTTGTTTGCTATTACTAATATCATCACTAATAGCCATCGCTAATACTCTATTTTCTTATAGTGGAGGGTCCTTATAGATTAGCCCTCTGAAGGTCTTTTTAGGTTATCCTTCATTTCTCGATCAGTCAAGATCTTCATGGGTCGTTGGTTCATTAAAAAGTGAGCGGCCTTCGGAGGTCCTATAGGTTAGCCCCCGCTTCCCAACTGTCAAGATTTTTTGTGCATGTCATTTACTGTAGAAGTTGATGGGCTGAGGATCCTTATAAGTTAGTCCTCCAGAGGTCCTTATAGATTAGCCTTCACTTTTCACATGACTAAGGTCTTCATGGGTGTTGGTTTACTGAAAAATGAGCATGATCTTCAGAGGTCCTTATAAATTAGCCCTCACTACTTAGTCACAAAAGTCTTGAGTTTCATATCTACACACAAAAGATGAGAGAATTTGTTGGACCCACTCTGGCTGGGCCTCTGATTTTTGAGTTAAATCGAGCTTTGGGGTAAAAAAATGATAGATAATTAGACTTGTGTTATCCTATTTTAGTTGTTTTGTCTCTAGAAGGCTTTCATTGGTTGAAGTTCTTAAATCACTTTACTTTAACTTTCAGGGATTCAGCTTCGGAAGGTTGACTTTTGGGAGTTTGATTTTTAGGAGATCACTTTTGGGGGTTCAATTTTTGGACAGTCCACACTAAAAGCTGGGCTTTGAGCTTTATCTTGGTATCGAGCTTCACTTCAACATTAGTCCTTCATCTCAGCTGTTGGCCTTTTCCATGATAGCCCTACTTTGGTGTTGTTCAGATTGTCTTCTAATGACTTCAGCCTTCTGGTGATGTCGATCTTTTGAGGTTGAACTTTCGATGACCTAGGGCTTGGGCTATTTTTATCTCAGCTTAGTCTTCACCTCATCTTTGGATTTGATTTTCACCATGATTTTATTTGATTTTTGCCTCGACTCATGTGCTCAAGGATCTGTTGCCCAACAAGAAAAAAATAGGATAATGGATGGGGGCTTGAGAGTTTCTAACCATAAGAGTTGTGAGTTTTGTTTGAGAGCCCCTGAGTTCTGTTTGGCTTTTTCTTATTATTTGTCTTGATTTGAATTTGACCTTTGCTTTACTTTGGCTTTATTTTTGCTTCGATTTTGCCTTAATCTTTGCTTTGAATTGGTCTAATTTTGACTTTAGATTGACCTTGATTTTGGCTTCGGATTGGTGTGGATCATGGCTTTAGATTGGCTTGGATATGTATTTTAGATTGATCTGGATTTGGCTTCTGATTAACCTGGATCTGGATCCAGATTAGCCTAGATTTGGCTTCAAAATGGCATGGTTCTAGCCTTGGAAGGGCCTTCATCTGAGCTTTGGATTAGCCTGGATCTAGCTTTGGATTGGCCTAGTTCTGGCTTTGGATTGGTCTTTATCTGGACTTTGGATTGGCTTGGATCTGGCTTCAGATTGGCTTAGATTTGGGCTTTGAATTGGCCTTCATCTGACTTTAGATTGGTCTTATTTTGAGTTTCAGACCAGCCTTGTTCTGACTTTGGATCGACCTTATTTTGGCAAGCTCTAGTAGCACTAGAATATTGCTCTATATAAGTATCTCTTGTTTGGATCCTATTCTAGAATTCAAATTTTGAAATATAAAAGGGGCAAAAAAAATGATTCAAAAATCAAGGGATTGCCGGCCCTCCAATTTCGAGCCCGATTAGAATAATTTGAAGGATGCGCATTGATTTAAATCGAATCAATATCGATCGATTTGGAGATAGCTGGCCTGGATCTTGTCTATGTCCAGTAGATTTGATCATCAAGATTTCGATGGTGTTTGGACGACATGATGAAGTTTCTTTGACTAGACACTTGCTCCTTTTTGCAAACAGGCATGGCCCCTTCCTCTAGTGCCATTTTGTTATAGTAGAATTTCATCTCGAGGTTGGATTGACTGGAGTTAGACAGTGATGGCAGGTCAGTGATGGTAGGATCTGTAAGAAAAGTCTCCAATTGGA
Organism: Elaeis guineensis; assembly: GCF_000442705.2. Lineage (NCBI taxonomy): Eukaryota > Viridiplantae > Streptophyta > Magnoliopsida > Arecales > Arecaceae > Elaeis > Elaeis guineensis. Next base: position 18,188,467 of record NC_026007.2, on the reverse strand, counting down.
GGTGGCTCTAGTGGGAACCCTTCGACGCTTAAGCTAGATTCTAGAATTCTGGACAACATAGAGAAGGAGTGAGTGTGTTAGGAGAGAGATGTTTTTATATCTTGGGGGTTTCCTATAGTTGGGCCTCATGTGGTACTCTCAAGGCTTAGGGGACCAAGGCTAAGGCCAAGGTCCAAAGTCCATAAGGTGGTCATGGGATTTCTAGGGCTAGTTTAGGTCCTAGGACGAAAGGCTATCAGCCGTTCGGGTCTTGAGGTCTAAAGATTTTGAGCCTTGAGGGGCTAACTTATATTTGGACTAGGATTAAGTTTAAAATTATGAGATTGGATCAAGCCATGAGTGTACATGGGCTTGGATGAGCGCAATCTTGTATTGAGTTAGCCAGGAGAGTTTTTGAGTTGGATCACATTGACCCTGTATATAAACATACACTTTATTGGGACTCAAGAAATCGAAGGAATACAAAATTATTTTCTCCCAAATCTTTCTCTATCTTCCTTCTTCTCTCTCTTTGGTCTTCTCCACATCCTAACAGCAAGAAATCCTAGGGTTTCTTGGCCGCCAACCCAAAAAGGAAAGAAAGGAGGTGCTAGAAACTAGTTCCCTCCTTGTGCACACCCCCTCTTTTGTACGCCCTCTCTTGGATGCCCAAGAGGAGTTTCACACCCCATCTTTTATTTTTTGGAGGCTTCATCAAGAGTACTTCTAGATCTCAAAAGGTGGGTTTCAGATCTAGTGGAGAAGGGGTATAAATCATAGAGAGAAATCCTGTCGACAGGATTTATAAGTTTGCTAAAATCTTAAAGGCTGTTTTTGTTTTACTTGGTTGCTGGCCTTCAAGGACCTCCACAACCAGATCCTTTCTATTTCCTAACATCCACAACCTGAGAAAGTTGCTCCAATAATGGGTATCAAAGCATGGGTTGTGTGGAGAAAGAAGGAGACTCCAGAAATTGAAGATCTTCAAAGGCTGAAATTTTTGCAAGGACCCTGTCAAGGTATTTCTCAAATCCCTTGGCATTTTGTTGTGTTTTTGGTTTGGATCCAGCCATGGAAAGCAACATGAAGGTTGATTTTGAGAAGTTTGATGAAAAAAAAAATTTCATGTGAAAAGTTTGGGAAGAAGATCTTTTGGTTCAAGCAGATCTGGATCAGGCATTGGAGGGAAAGCCTGAAGGGATGACGGATCGTCAGTGGATGTCTCTAGAGAAGAAGGCTTGTTCTGTGATTAGAGGATGTTTGGCAGATATGGTGCTTTATTCGGTATTAGAGGAGAGGACCTTAAAAGATTTATGGTCGAAGTTGCACACCATGTATATGAAAAAAAATATGTGCAACAAACTGATATTGAAGAAGAGACTATACAGCCTTCGGATGCAGGAAGGCGGAGATGTCTTGGGTCACATCCAAAAATTCGACTAGATGTGCAATGAGTTACTGAACATTGGAGTGAAGATGGAGGAGGAAGATAAATCATTGCTACTGCTATGCTCGCTGCCTCCTTCCTATGATCCATTGGTGACGACGCTGCTCTATGGCAAGGAGACCCTGAAGTATGAAGACATAGTCTCGATGCTGTGGTAAAATGAACTATGGGAGAAGTTGACCAAGGAAGGTACTCCCTAGGAAGGCTTGGCCGTGGAGGAGAGATCAGGAAAAGAAGAAAAAAGAGGCAAGTCAAGGGGATGGTCAAAGTCTCAGAAGAGCAGGAGCAGGAAGAAAGCTAGGTGCTACAAGTGCAACGAGATTGGACACTTCAAACAAGATTGCCTGCAGTGGAAGAACAAAAAGAGAGATAAGGAAGGATCTGATGTGCTAAGTACAGTGGCTGATAGTGAGGTGGAGGATGACCTTTTGGTAGTATCAGATGGTCACAGACAAAACACAGATGTATGGACCCTGAATTTAGTCTGTTCGCATCACTACACCCCAAATCGGTCTTGGTTTGCTACATACACCAAGACGGATGAAGGAAGTGTGATACTTGGAGATGATCACCCGTGTTGAGTTACTGGTATTAGGAGCATTCAGATGAAGATGTTTGATGGGATGGTGCGGATGCTTACTAATGTGAAGCACATTTTTGATCTAAAAAAGAATCTCATGTCACTTGGTTATCTGGAGCGAAGCGGCTATAGCTTTAGCAGTCATGCCAGGAGTGGGGTGTTGAACATCTCAAATGAAGCCATGATAGTGATGAGAGGTAAGAGGGTGGAGAACAACCTCTACAAGATGGAAAGATCTATGGTGACTGAAGAATCTAATGCAGCAGTAGCAATGCAGGACCAACAGAGAGCTCATCGGTTGTGGCACTACTGCCTAGGCCACATGGGAGATCATAGGATGAAGGAACTGAGCAAGTATAGTCTAATTCCAGATTTGGATGGAGGTATCTCAGAGGTATCTGAGCCATGCTAGATGAAAAAGTAGAGGAGAGTGTAGTTTGCCAGCAGTTCAGCCCTCAGTGCAGCCCCACTGGAACTAGTTCACACTGATGTATGGGGACCGACCCCGATTTCAGTCAGAAATGGGGTGAGATACTTCTTAACCTTCATAGATGATTTCTTGAGAAAGGTATGGATATACTTCATGAAGGAGAAATCAAAAGTCTTCACCAAATTCAAAGTGTGAAAAGCTAAGGTGGAGAAGGAGACAGATCGGAGCTTGAAGTGTCTGCGATCCGACAATAGCGGAGAGTACACCAGCAAGAAGTTTTAAAATTTTTATGAGGAGTGTAGTATCAAAAGGTATTTCTCAGTGAGAGAGACACCTTAGCAAAATGGGGTGGCCGAGAGGATGAACAGAACCTTTATGAAAAAAGCACGCTGCATGAGGCTGCAGGAGGGTTCCTAAGGTGTTCTGAGTTGATACAGTAGATGCAGCCTGTTATTTGGTGAATTGGTCACCTCACACTAAGTTAGATGATGATATTCTAGAGGAAAAATGATCTAAAAAGAAGATTGGGTTGAGCCATCTAAGGGTGTTTGGGTGCACGGCATTTGTGCACATCGATGCTGGTGAGCGGAGCAAATTGGACACTAGATCATGGAAGATGGTGTTCTTGGGATATCCACGAAGAGTTAAGGGATACCGACTATGGGATTCTTTGGAGAAGAAGGTTGTCATCAGTAGGGATGTCATCTTTGATAAAAATTTAGTTTTCCAAAGGTGAGATGGCATGAAGGAGTAGCAGGAGGTCCAATAAGACAGTGTTGGATAACTAACATCCTATTCTATTTTGCCACTTGCAGGTGCGTTGAGAGGATTTGGTATTCAGATGGAGCACTCTCCAAAGGTGTCTCTATAGGTGGAGAGAGCTCGGATGGATAAAAGAGGCTAGGAGGTCTAGCTAGAGCAAACTGGACCTAGGATGGATATTGGGGTTACACTGCACAAGCCCAAAAGGAACGTTAGGCAATCAGAATGATATGGCTTCGAAGAGATGGTATCATATATCCTGGTGATAGTGAATAGAGATCCCTACACCTATAAGGAGGCTATGGAGAGCCAGAATAGAGAGAGGTGGGTCCAAACAATGTCTGAGGAGATACAGTCTCTCCACAAGAATGAGATGTGGCGATTGGTGCAGTTGCCACAAGGGAAGAAACCCATTGGTTGCAAGTGGGTTTACCAACATAAGGAGGGGCCTTCAGAGCAAGGAGGTATCAGGTACAAGATGAGGCTAGTGGCCAAGGGGTACTCCCAAAAGGAAGGCATCAATTTTAGTGAGGTTTTCTCTCCCATCGTCAAGCATACTTTTATCAGGGTGCTATTGAGCATCGTAGCAGCTCAGAACTTGGAGCTGGAGCAGATGGATGTCATGTTGGGAATAGTGTCCCAAAGCCAATCGTCAGTCTGTTGACGGTTGTGCTCATTTTTGTATATGTACATAAATTATGAATTAATAAAAATTATTTTGGTATTTTTCATCACAAAATGTTTCATCTTCTAATGAACTCCTATGTTGTGGTGAAGTCCTTAGGACTATTTAGACTCGACAAAGGAGGATTTGTCATTTAGTCCTTAAATCTGTTCGCGACCAAATGATACATTGTTACCAAGGACAACAACGTTTATCAAGCATAGGTCGTTGTGTGCCATATAGGTTGGTTGTCCTCTTAACCAATAAGTGTGGAGACACTGGTATGGCATACAGGTGAGATGTAAGGGTACATCTGAACATGACCAACTCCAGAGCTATTTTTGCTGTCAAGATTTGCTCCGATAGAATATGGGTATAAATATCCCTCTGACCTGAGACCGTCACGGTGACTTGCAAGCAACTCACTGCACTTAGGCACTGGACTACCTGAATTTTTAATTTAATGATAGAAGGCTGTTGGGTGTAGTCAAGTACTTGACTTGTCGGTGCGTGTGTCAAGATGGGATTGACCACTTCAGTTTAGGAGCTGTGTACAGTTGTGTTTCAATTTAGCAAAACCTTGGCCAGGGTAGTCCTTGTGAGGAGTCACAGGACTGTTTGAGTTGAGCACGATTTGGATGATCTGATCAGGGTTGACAGTTTAACCCTGAGTCATCCTAAATACAGGGGTCAAAAGGATGAATTATACAGTAACCATATTCATGTAGGTTCTGAGTGTTGCGATTGTGACTCTTCGACCTATCCAAATGTCGGGTACCATTGCTAGATGGTCACTTCGATTAGTATAGGAATTGGTTCCTGTGCTACCGACTTAGGTTCGAACCTGCGGGGTCACACACATTAGAGGTTTCTATCTGATCTGATGGCTGGTGTAGAATCCTACATGTTTGGGACTCAGTGATCGAGAATCAGGATTCTCTGATCATGAGTTCCACACATTATGGGTACCGGGGTCAAGAGTTCCACTGGTTGGGACTTTTCGATCAGGGGTACATATCAATGAATTCTGATGCCCGATTGCCCATTGGATTTGGACTCAGTATTTATGAGAGATTTAATTAGTAATTTAATCACTAATTAACTCAATTTGATTGAGTAATTATTTTTGGATCAAGTCCAATTGAATTGGATTCAGTTGGGTTTGACCCGATTAGGTTAAGAGTTGACCTAATCGTCGAGATGGTTTGGTCCTTGATTTGATCAAGGGTTGGGCTTAGTCAATTCCTAATTTGATTAGGATTTTATTGAGCCTAATTAAGCCTAATTAAGTTGGGTTTAAATTAGTCTAATTGGACCTAACTTATTTGGTTCAATTAGGTTGGTTTAAATAATGAAACCACCTTGACCCAATCTCCATGTGCCACCTCACTACCATTGCACCCATTTGAATTCATGAGAAGAAACTTCTCATAAATTTTTTTTTCATGCCAAGCCCTCTCCACACCCCACTTTAATGTGCAAAATGAATGGATAAGGATGATTGGTTGGCCATTCAAATTCAAAATAAAGTTTGAATTTGAATGGGCAATCAATCTTTGCACCTTATCCCTTTTTTAACGCCCCATTTATTACATGAGAAAAATATTTCTTATGAAATCACTCCATGCATAATTTAAGCCACGCCTCACGCCTTTAGTGGATAAGGGATGAGTTGGTGTCCATTTGAATTCAAAATTTGATTTGAATTCAAATGTGCAATTACTCATCTTTATCCTTTCTTTTGGATAAGACGTTTGACGTTGTTATAAAAGGAGGAGAAGAGTGGGGCATGTAGGAAGAAGATTTTTGGAGAAAAATTCTGGGGCATGAGGAAATCTTGTGCGTGAGAAGGAAGTTCATATCCTTCCAAGAGAAAAAGAAAGAAAAGAAAGAAAAGTGGGTGCAAGGTTTCCGGTGAGTTTCCTAGAGTTTTAGCCTGGGGTTCGGGAAGTGAGAAAGTGAGCTACGAGTGTCGTGAGCCCATAAAATCTTAGAAAAATCTTCAACATCCTCTCAAGCATGTCTGTTGATGATCTAGAGTGTTTGAAGAATCGACAGACATCGATCGAAGGAGTTTGATCAGTATCGGCCGTCAAAAGGGCTTTACAATGAACTAGCACTCATGAGGAGTCGATCAGATCGGGAGCTTCATGTGGATGATCTGCAGAGGTCAGATACACTGTATGGCTGCATCACGATGATCAGACTCTCCCAACGATGATCAGATTGCGGCGATCTACTACCCGCATAAAGGTATTGTGTTCTGAATACATTACAGTAAAGTGTTTACTGTTTGAATTTGAATTTCAAATTTAAATGAATGCATGCTATATATCATATTTAGATCCTAGTGTAGAGTAAATTTATGTTAATTAATTAGATTAATTAATAATTTTTACTGTAAAATAATGATTTTGAAAAAGTTTTAAAATTATCATTTTACCCCTGCACTGATTTTCCCCACATGTCAAGATGGCATTCCTCCATGGGTATCTAGAGGAGAGCATCTACATGGAGCAGCCACCTGGGTTCTGAGAGCCAGGAGCAGAAGGAAAGGTCTATTTATTGCAAAAATTACTATACGGGTTGAAGTAGTCACCGAGGCAATGGTCCAAGTGGTTTGATTTTTATGTGAGAAGCATAGAACCTTTCAGGTATGAGTATGACTTTTGTGTTTATGTTAAATCTTTGGAGGACGAGTCTAGAGTGTTTCTACTTTTGTATGTAGATGACATGCTTATAGCATGCAAGAGTAGAAAGGTTGTGCAGGAACTGAAGGCAATCTTATCTCGAGAGTTTGAGATGAAAGATTTGGGACCTACGAGAAAGATCTTAGGCATGAAAATATTTAGAGATTGAGCCAAGAGGGTGCTACATTTATCCCAAAGAGATTACATCAAGAAAGTCTTGGAGAGGTTCGGGATGAAGGAAGCAAAATCGACGGAGCTACCACTCGTCGGACACTTTAGACTCTCGAAGATGATGTCGCCACGAACTGAGGTGGAGGCTCAGGAGATGGAGAGAGTGCCATATATCTCTAGTATGAGAAGTCTTATGTATGTCATGGTGTGTTTAGGCCGGATATCACCCATGTAGTAAGCCAGGTCAATAGGATCATGGCACAGCCCGATAGGGAGCACTGGCAAGCACTGAAGGAGATCTTCAGATACTTAACGGGTACTATTGGAGTTAGCATCTGCTACGGATAGTGAGGAGGTATAAGGGACTTTCCAACACATCCAAGGAGGCTCGGGGGCAGATAGGAGGGTTTGTGGATGCAGATTTCGATGGAGATGTGGACATCCGACGATCGACAACAGGTTTTATATTTAGCCTGTTTGGAGGTCTCGTTTCATGGAGATCATGCTTGCAGCCCATCACGGCCTTATCCATAACTGAGGTGGAGTACATTGGTGTTACGAAGGAAGTGAAAAAGGCTCTATTATTGAAGGGCTTGGCATTGGAGATGGGCCTCATACAAGAGACCGTCAGGGTGCACTGTGACAGTCAGAGTGCACTATTACTTGCACAGAACTCTATCTACCATACGAGGATGAAGCACATCGATATTAGGTATCATTGAATCATAGAGCTTGGAGAAGAAGGTGAGGTGGAGTTGGTGAAGGTCCACACCAAAGAGAATCCAGCAGATGCACTGACAAAGGTACTTCCACGGGATGGCTTTCAAAAATATGTGACACTGATGTACTTGATGGATAGGATGGAGTTGGTTGAGGCCTTGGAGCACCAAGGTAGAGATTGTTTGACCTCATATGGTGCTCCCAAGGCTCAGGGGACCAAAGCTAAGGCCAAGGTCCAAAGTCCATGAGATGGTCATGGGGTTTCTAGGGCTAGTTTGGGCCTTAGGATGAAAGGCTGTCAGCCTTTCGGGTCTTGAGGTCCAAGAATTTTGGATCTTGAGGGGCTAACTTATATTTGGATTAGGATTGAGTCTAAGATTATGAGATTGAGTCAAGCCATGGGTGTACATGGACTTGTGTGAGCACAATCTTGTATTGAGTTAGCCAGGAGAGTTTTTGGGTTGGGTCACATTGACCCTGTATATAAACATACACTGTATTCGAACTCAAAAAATCGAAAGAATATAAAATTATTTTCTCCCTAACCTTTCTTTCTCTTCTTTCCTCTTTCTCTAGTCTTCTCCATGTCCTAGCAGTAAGAAACCCTATGGTTTCTTGGCCGCCAATCCAAAAAGGAAAGAAAGGAGGTGCTAGAAACCAACGCCCTCCTTGTGCACACCCCCTCTTTCGTGTGCCCCCTCTTGGACACCCAAGAGGAATTTCAGGCCCTATATTTTATTTGTTGGAGGCTTCATCAAGAGTACTTCTAGATCTCAAAAGGTGGGTTTCAGATCTGGTGGAGAAGGGGTTCAAATCGCAGAAAGAAATCCTGCCGACAGAATTTATAAGCTTGCTGAAATTCTGAAGGCTATTTTTATTTTGCTTGGTTGCTGACCTTCAAGGACCTCCACGATCAGATTCTTACTATTTCCTGATGTCCATAACTTGAAAAACTTGCTCCAACACCTATGAGCCTTTATTTATATGCAAAGGTTGAAGAGCCATAAGGAGAAAAGAGAATCAGATGGTTCGCCTTGACTTATTTGAGGAGATATAGTTGTTATTTTCTTCCTTATCTGTCTGTCATTGGCTATCATGTCTGTCATTGGCTATCATGTAATTTGAAAGAGATGCAGAATTTATAGATCTGATCTGATCCGGTAAGGGGATCTAAGGTCCATCGAGGATTGGGTCGGTAGCCAAGCAAGGGTCGGAGTTGTCGAAGTAAGCGAATTAGGGTTGGCTGGTCGAGCCTAGGATATCTTTGTATCCTCGTATATCTTACATCTTTGGTCAGTATAAAATCACCCCCAACAGTAGGCTTTGGTGGGCTCTACATTTGTTTAAGTAGCAATATATTGAAATTGTTCTCTGAGAAGTGATACAAATTGCACTATGTGGTTTTAGTTTTAAAAATTGACAAGCAGAACCTTTCAAGCAGCTTAAAATATCTTGAACTTATATGCATGAATGGATATTTTGTTTTTCATTTGATTTTTTGGAATTTTATGTTTATTTTCCCCTAGGTCATTGGAAGCATAGAAATTCCCCTCTTTAACCCGAACTACAACTGTGTTTGTTTCTAGTGATCTTGACGACCAATATTTCCAGCACAAGTAGACATAAAAATATGGGTATTATTGTAAGGTGTTCTATTCAATATAAGATTTATTTACTATTGAGGTACCCTGCTGAATTCTTGCATAGTAATGCCGCTTGTTTGAGGATACCTTATTTTTGTACATATGATAAAGCCCCAAGATCTGTCTACTGCTTACTAACCTAGGAACCAAGCTTGGAAAAAGAGAAATTAGAAAGCACTGGGATTTTTTTAAAATAATATTTTTTTATAATTATTTTTAAATTATGATAAATTAAAAATTATTTTTTGATTTATCATTTTTTATATGTGACATGTGAAATCATGGGTTCAACCTGCAATTTCAATATCAATTTGGTTGACATCATGGGTGGAACCTACAATATCAAATCTAACTTGAATAAAATTATAGATTTAATCCATGATTTTGACTGGTTGAGTTGACATATGAAATCATAGATGGAATCCATGATTTCAATTTGAAATTATGGGTCCAACCCATAGTGTTAATTTGAAATCATGGGTCCAACCCACGATTTCAATTTTTTTTAAAATTCAGCCTAGCCCACCTTGCTCCCATTGATCTATCTGAGAATCCCCTATATTCCAACCCTCAAATCCTCATCCTTACCCTAAGATCGATCTAATGGCTTCAAGAAAAGATGGTGGATGTTGAAAGGAAAGAGGGCTCAAGTAGAAAAAGAGAAACAATCTTTACAAAAGTATGAAGAAGATTTATTTTTGAATAATGAGTAGTAAAAATTTTAGATCTAATTTTTTTCAAAAAAAAGTTGTAGGTGGAAGGATAGTAGATCTCTATTGTTTTAGTGAATTTTGAATCGGATTTTTATTTGAAAGGATGAGTTGGCTATCTATGATTACGCTGAACAACCCAACCTATTCTAGTTTAGTTAAATATTTTTATAGTAATTTTAGTTTTGATAGTTCAACTTATTCTATTTCATCATATGTAAAGGGAAAAATTATCAAGTTTGATTATTGTGTTCTTGATTAGACTTTGGGTATTTCATTATATGATGATAAATATATTAATAGTACTCGTTGGAGTCATCAAGATTTAGATTATCATATCTATATTACAACTATTTTTGGGGATGATAATTTAGATCAAATCGCTAAATCTAATACACATTTATTACCACTTAAAAATAAATCAATTCATCACATTTTTATATTTAATTTTTTACATAGAGGAGGTCACAGAGATAATGTATTACACTTAGATATTTATTTTCTCAAAATAATTCTTTCGAATGATATTGTTTATTTACCATATTTAATGACATATTATCTGAATGAATGTTTTCAAAGTCTCAAAATCTATGTCTTATGGAGCTGTTATGATCGCTATCTTCGAGGTTCTTAATGTCCTTATCACTGATGATGATGAAGTTATTAATCTCAAACCCACTTACACCTACAATCATGCATCTCTGAGATGTATGGGGTGTGGAAGCATATGTCTGAGGTGAAGGAACCAGATCTAGGATTTTAGGGTTAGATCTTGAAATTTTTTCAAGATCAGGCAGCGGAAGACTAAAATAAATCAAAATTTATTTTTTAAAATCAGAGAATCTCTAGATCTAAGATTCTATTACATGATTATTACATAGCATTCAATCAAAAATTAAAATATATAGAGCATGAACTACATGTTGATCATATCAACATGTTTCTATACTACATCTAATTTATGTATTAAACAATAGATCAGATCTATTACCTTACAAGTTAGACGTTCAAACCTTACTGATCCAGGTTTGAGGATGATGTTGCAAACCGCACATGCATCCGATTTCTAGGAGTCATCCACACGAGCCCACGAATCTCGATCAGAAGTCCTGCTTCAGGAAATCAGCACAGTATGCTAGTACTGCACTAATCCTTCTTCGATGGTTGATCAGGTACCTCCTTCTTCTTGATTTGGGCTCTTTCAAAGATGAGAAGTAGGAGGAGGAGTTTTAGATCTGAGACACTCTCAGAAAACTCAAGATGGAGGAAGGGAAGAGATGAATCTAACAACCCTAGAAGAAGATCCTCTTCTTCTTCTCTTTATTCTCTCCTAGACATCCTATCTTGTGTCTATTATATCTCCACAACCCAAAGATCTTTCTCTCTAATTTTTGTATGCCCCAAAAGTATCTCAAACCTCTATATTCATCAAAAATTTCATGAAGAAACATATTTTATAAAGAGAGATATGATAGAGTCCTTGTCTAGGTCAAATACCTAGTCAAGGCTTATCCAAACATGGCAAGATAAGGGGTGCCCAACTCTTGGGTGCTTCCTCCTTATTTTCATGCATAGACTACTAGCAAAGGGTGCACAATGTGTACCCTAAAAGTCATGAAAATTTCAGAAAAAATCTGGGTAAATTCAGTGCAAAAAGAAAAGAGTTTTGGATTTCTAAAACTCTATCTCATAGAATTTGAAATCCAAACTTATTCCTACTTTGATTTGATCCACAACCACTTTCCATGTATGAAAGAAGAGAGAAAATCTTTTGGACGTAGGAAAGACCTAGGAGAGGGCTTCTGTCACACAAAATAAGAGGGGATTGGCATAAAATAAGAGAGAGGGCATGGGGGGGCTTATGTGGTGCAAGGTGGAATCCTAGTCTTACTAAGATTCTATCTTATGACTTGTTTTAATATGATTTCTCAAACCAAATCAAACCAAAATTAGATCAATCTAATTAAAATAGGTCTTAACCTAATTAATAACTTAATTTAATCAGATTAAATTAGATTTAAATCTGATTTAATTTTCTAATCAAATTAGAAATTAGGTTGACCTAAGTCTTAATTGAACTAGGACTAGTTTTTTTCTTGCACTTGGCTTATCCAATAAATCAATTGGACTTGATCCAATCAAACTCAAATCAAATCAAATTAAATTATATTTAATTAGACTTAATCTCAGCCCATTGGTTTAATCAAATTAAGCCAATTAGCAATCGAATTGCTAATCGATCCTCCTGCAACACTTGCACTAGGTTAAATATCAATCGTATTGATCATTTAACCCTAGAAGGATTCTTAATCGTTGATCAACCATTTAATCAAATCATAAACTCTAATGTGTGTGACCTCATAGGTCCGAACCTAAGTGTGGAAAAATTCAATACAGGGGTAAAATGATAATTTTAAAATTTTTTCAAAATCACTATTTTATAATGAAAATTATTAATTAATCTAATTAATTAATATGAATTTATCCTACACTAGGATCTAAATATGATATATAGCATGTATTCATTTAAATTTGAATTTTAAATTCGAACAGTAAACACTTTACTATAATGTGTTCATAACACAATACCTTTGTGCGGATAGTAGATCGTCGCAATCTGATCACTATCGGGAGAGTCTGATCGTTACGATGTAGCCACACAGTGTGTTTGGCCTCTGTGGATCATCCACACAAAGCTCCCAATCTGATCGACTCCTCACGAGTGCTAGCTCATTGTAGAGCCCTTTTGACGGCCGATGCTGATCGAACTCCTTCGATCGATGTCTGTCGATTCTTCGGATACTCTGGATCATCAACAGACGTGTTTGAGAGGATGTTGAAGATCTTCTTTAGATTTTATGGGCTCACGACACTCGTAGCTCACCTTCTCAATTCCCGAACCCCAGGCTAAAACTCTAGGGAACTCACCGAAAACCTTGCACCCACTTTTCTTTCTTTTCTTTCTTTTTCTCTTGGAAGGATATGGACTTCCTTCTCATACACAAGACTTCCTCACGCCCCAAAATTTTTCTCCAAAAATCTTCTTCTAACATGCCCCACTCTTCTCCTCCTTTTATAACAACGTCAAACGTCTTATCCAAAATGAAAGGATAAAGATGAGTAATTGCACATTTGAATTCAAATCAAATTTTGAATTCAAATGGACACCAACTCATCCCTTATCCACTAAAGGCATGAGGCATGGCTTAAATTGTGCATGGAGTGATTTCATGAGAAATATTTTCTCATGTAATAATTGGGGCGTTAAAAAAGGGATAAGGTGCAAAGATTGATTACCCATTCAAATTCAAACTTTATTTTGAATTTGAATGGCCAACCAATCATCCTTATCCATTCATTTAGCACATTAAAGTGGGGCGTGGAGAGGGCTTGGAGTGAGGAAAAAATTCATGAGAAGTTCCTTCTCATGAATTCAAATGGGTGCAATGGAAGTGAGGTGGCGCATGGAGATTGGGTCAAGATGGTTTCATTATTTAAACCAACCTAATTGAACCAAATAAGTTAGGTCCAATTAGACTAATTTAAACTCAACTTAATTAGTCTTAATTAGGCTCGATAAAATTTTAATCAAATCAAGAATTGACTAAGCCCAACCCTTGATCAAATCAGGGACCAAACCATCTCGACAATTAGGTCAACTCTTAACCTAATCGGGTCAAACCCAACTGAATCCAATTCAATTGGACTTGATCCAAAAATAATTACTCAATCAAATTGAGTTAATTAGCGATCAAATCATTAATAAAACCTCTCATAAATATTGAGTCCAAATTCGATGAGTAATCGGGCACAGAATTCATCGATATGTAACCCTGATCGAAAAGTCCCAACCAGTGGGACTTTTGACCCCGGTACCTATAATGTGTGGAACTCGTGATCAGAGAATCCTGATTCTCGATCACTGAGTTCCAAATATGTAAGATTCTACACCAGCCATCAGATCAGATAGGAACCTCTAATGTTTGTGACCCCGTAGGTTCGAACCTAAGCCAGTAGTACAGGAACCAATTCCTGTACTAGTCGAAATGACCATCTAGCAATGGTACCCGACATCCGGATAGGTCAAAGAGTCGCAATTGCAACACTCAGAACCTACATGAATATGGTTACTGTATAATTCATCCTTTTGACCCCTGTGTTTAGGATGACTCAGGGTTAAACTATCAACCCTGATCAGATCATCCGAATCATGCTCAACTCAAACAGTCCTGTGACTCCTCACAAGGACTACCCTGGCCAAGGTTTTGCTAAATTGAAACATGACTGTACACAGCTCCTAAACTGGAGTGGTCAATCCTATCTTGACACACGCACCGACAAGTCAAGTACTTGACTACACCCAGCAGCCTTCCGTCACTGAATTAAAAATTCAGGTAGTCCAGTGCCTAAGTGCAGTGAGTTGCTTGCAAGTCACCGTGGCGGTCTCAGATCGGAGGGATATTTATACCCATATTCCATCGGAGCAAATCTTGACAGTAGAAATAGCTCCGGAGTCGGTCACGTTCAGTACAGATGTACCCTTACATCTCACCTGTATGCCATATCTGTGTCTCCACACTCATTGGTTAAGAGGACAACCAACCTATATGGCACACAATGACCTATGCTTGATAAACGTTGTCATCCTTGGTAACAATGTATCATTTGGTCGCAAACAGATTTAAGGACTAAACGACAAATCCTCCTTTGTCGAGTCTAAATAGTCCTAAGGACTTCACCATAACATAGGAATTCATTAGAAGATGAAATATTTTATGATGAAAAAATACCAAAATAATTTTTATTAATTCATAATTCATGTACATATACAAAAGGAGTACAACCATCAATAGACTGACGATTGGCTTTGGGACACTATTCCCAACAATCTCCTACTTGGCCTAAAGCCAATCGGTGCTGTATCTAATACCCATCTTCGACTTGTAGTTGTCGAACTCCTTCACCGCAATGGCTTTAGTAAATGGGTCGGATAGGTTCTCCTTCCCGTCGATCTTCTAAAGATCGACGTCACCTCGATCCACAATTTTTCGGATGAGATGGTAGCGGCGCAGAATATGCTTCGTCCACTGGTGTGCCTTTGGTTCCTTTGTCTGAGCAATGGCTCCAGAGCTGTCACAGTAGAGCAAAACTGGACCAACAAGGGAGGATGCTACTCCGAGCTCGGTGATGAATTTTCTCAGCCACACCGCTTCTTTGGCAGCATCTGATGTAGCGACATACTCCACCTCGCAAACTGAATCAGCCATTGTGTGCTGCTTGGAACTTTTCTAGCAGATAGCCCCACCATTAAGGATAAAAATAAATCCCGACACACTTTTGTTGTCATCGTGATCAAACCTAGAAACTAGAGTCTGTAAACCCTATAAGTCTTAAGTCCGATTCACCATAAACAAGCCACTGGTCCTTAGTATTTCTTAAATACTTCAGGATGGTTTTAACAACCTTCCAGTGATTCTCCCCTGGATCAAATTGGTATCTACTCACTACCCCTAGTGAGTATGCCACATCTGGTCATGTACATGTCATGGCGTACATGATAGATCCCACTGTCGAAGCATATAGAATCCTACCCATACGCTCTCTCTCTTGAGGTGTTGTCGGACAATCCCTCTTCGAGAGAAAAATTCTATGGCCTATCGGAAGATAGCCTTTCTTAGAATTCTCCATGCTAAATCTCTTCAGCATAGTATCAATATACGTGGATTGAGATAAACCAATCAACCTTTTAGATCTATCCCTATAGATCCTCATCCCTAGGATGTAGGAAGCTTCTCCCAGATCCTTCATGGAGAATTGTGACGACAGTCAAATCTTTATTCCCTGTAATGCTGGGACATCATTCCCGATTAAGAGAATATCATCCACATATAATACAAAAAATACTACTACTGGACCATTAGCCCACTTATAAATGCAGGACTCTTCTCCATTCTTAACGAAGCCATACATCTTGATCATCTTATCAAAACATATGTTCCAACTCCGTGATGCCTGCTTAAGTCCATAAATGGACCTCTGTAGCCTGCACGCCTTAGACTCATCTGTGGATGTGAATCCTTCAGGTTGTATCATATACACCTCTTCATCCAGCTCTCCGTTTAGAAAAGTTATCTTCACATCCATCTGCCAGATTTCATAGTCCAGATGGGCAGCTATCGCAAGCATAATCTGAATAGATTTGAGCATTGCCACAGGAGAAAATGTCTCGTCATAGTCTATACCATAATGTTGACGATATCCCTTGACAACCAGACGGGCTTTATAAGTTTCCACCTTTTCGTCTGTGCCTCTCTTCCTCTTGAAGACCCATTTACACCCTATGGGTTTTACTCCTTCGGGTGGGTCAACCAATGTCCACACATCGTTAACCTTCATGGACTCCATTTCGGATTTCATGGCCTCTAGCCATTTCTCAGAGTCAGATCTCTGCATTGCGTTCATATAGGTGATCGGATCCTCATCATTTTCATCAAGTTCGATAGGATTGCCGTCCCGGACCAAGAAACCATAGTATCTGTCTGGTTGACGTGGTACTCTACCAGATTGCCTTAAGGGTGCTTGAACAATGGGCTCCGGATCTGATCTAACCAAATCTGGTTCAGGTTCAGCAACTTGTGTCGGTTTTTCCATCTGTCGAACTTCATCAAATTCGACCTTAGAGGCAACAGTCCCTTCACTAAGGAACTCCTTTTTCAAAAAGATTGCCTTAAGGCTGACAAATACTTTTTGCTCATCAGCTAGGTTGAAGTAATACCCTTTGGTCTCTTTTGGGTATCCTATAAAATTACACTTGTCAGACCTAGGTCCAAGCTTGTCCGTAATTAAACGTTTAACATAAGCCGGACACCCCCAAACCTTAAGGTGTGAGAGTACTGGCTTACGTCCTATCCATATCTCATATGGCATTTTGGTTACAGATTTACTCGGAACTCTATTTAGAAGGTAACAAGCCGATTCGAGTGCAAATCCCCAGAGGAAGATCGACAGACAGCAAACCCCATCATGGATCGAACCATGTCCAACAAGATCCGATTCCTCCTTTCAGATACACCATTATGTTGTGGTGTTCCAGGAGAAGTCCACTGAGAGAGAATCCCATTCTCCCCAAGATATGTCAGAAAATCATTGGAAAGATATTCACCTCCTCGATCAGATCGAAGAGTTTTAATACACTTCCCAGTTTGTTTTTCTACCTCATTTTGAAATAGTTTGAATATTTCAAACGACTCTGATTTATGCTTCATTAAATAGACATACCCATACCTCGATAGGTCATCTGTGAAGGTTATGAAGTAGAAATATCCACCTCTTGCACTTGAGCTCATGGGTCCACATACATCAGAATGTACCAGATCCAAGAGTTCACTGGCTCGCTCATCTTTTCCAGTAAAAGGTAATTTGGTCATTTTACCAAGAAGATAGGACTCACAGGTTGGAAGTGATTCACAATCACCTACTTCAAGAATTTCTTCTTGAGCCAATCTGTTTATCCTGTTCTTATTGATATGACCTAGCCTACAGTGCCAAAGGTAGACTTCTGATACATTATCTATTCTAGGGCGTTTACCGGAGGTTTGAACCACATTAACAAGTTGTGATAGAAAGTAAATTCCATTATTAAGTTGTCCAACAAACATTGTAACACCATTCAAAATGATATTGCAAACGTTTCCTTTTATTAAAAATTGATAACCGTTCATGGCCAAAAGGCCTACAGAAATAATATTTAATAAAAAACTTGGACAATAGTGACATTCACTCATAATTATGTTTTGAGAATTGATTACAAGGTTCATGATTCCTAATGCTAGAACTAGAACTTTGCTTCCATCTCCAACGTTCAGGAATCTATCGCCTTCATCAAATCTCCTGTTGGTGCAAAAATCTGCTTGCGCCGGAGAAGCTGGAGTCGGGGAAGCCGCGGTCGCCGTCGGGACCTGCAAGGGAAGTCTAAACCGGAGGTGGGGTTGCTCCGGTAAGACCCTCCGACGCTCAAGTCAGTTCTCTGCCTCAACAAGAATGGAGTGCTCGAACGGAGAATTTAGTAAAGTTTTGAGATAAGAAATGAGCTTAGAGAATAACGTATCTGGATCCCCTCCCTTTTTATAGGCGGAGGAGGTAACGGATTGATGGCGACACCTATAACCGTCTGGTAGTGGGCCGCCCATGGTCAGGGAAATTTATTGCGAAGGGTAGTGGGGTAGACCCGTGGCTATTGTCATAGCCCACCACGTAGGGCCTGTTGCAGGTAGTGGAGCGGCGTCCGTTGCCGCTAGTTGTCAGCGAGTAGTGGAATCGTGCAGCACCTGCCGTAGGGAGCAGAGCAGAATCGTGGCCGTTGACACAGCCTGTTAGAGAGTAATGGGTCCGCCGTAGGGGGTGATGGAGCCGCGCGGAATCCGCTACAGGAAGTGGAACAGAATCATGGTTGCTATTGTGATCTGTCAGGGGGCGCGGATCTGTTGATCGAGGCTCAGCAGTGGTCGGAGTCCGGCCTTTGTAGAAGTCCGGGAGGGGTCCTCCTTTCGGTTGGGGTCGTGGGTGGAGTCCGGCTCCCGTAGGAGTCCGGACGGAGCTTACCTGCAGTGGATACTGAAAGCGAAACTCGGCTCCCGTAGGAGTCCGGGCGGAGCCCTCTGCAATCAAAGTTAAAGATGAAGTCCGGCTCCCATAGGAGTCCGGACGGAGCTTACCAGTAGCTGATACTGAGAGCGGAGCCCAGCTCCCGTAGGAGTCCAGGCGGAGCCGTGCTGCTGTTGATGTCGAAGGCGGAGTCCGGCTCCCGTAGGAGTCCGGGCGGAGCCGTGCAGCTGTTGATGTCGAAGGCGGAGCCCGGCTCTCGTAGGAGTCCGGGCGGAGCCGTGCTGCTCGAAATCGAAGGCGGAGCCCGACTCCCGTAGGAGTCCGGGCGGAGCCGTGCTGCTCGAAGTCGAAGGCGGAGCCCGGCTCCCGTAGGAGTCCGAGCGGAGCCGTGCTGCTGTTGATGTCGAAGGCGGAGCCCGGCTCCCGTAGGGGTCCGGGTGGAGTCGTGCTGCTGTTGATGTCGAAGGTGGAGCCCGGCTCCCGTAGGAGTTCGGGCGGAGCCGTGCTGCTCGAAGTCGAAGGCGGAGCCCGGCTCCCGTAGGAGTCCGGGCGGAGCCGTGCTGCTCGAAGTCGAAGGTGGAGCCCGGCTCCCATAGGAGTCCGGGCGGAGCCGTGCTGCTCGAAGTCGAAGGCGGAGCCCGGCTCCCGTAGGAGTCCAGGCGGAGCCGTGCTGCTCGAAGTCGAAGGCGGAGCCCGGCTCCCGTAGGAGTCCGGGCGGAGCCGTGCTGCTCGAAGTCGAAGGCGGAGCCCGGCTCCCGTAGGAGTCCGGGCGGAGCCGTGTTGCTCGAAGTCGATTCCGCCGAGGATTTCGGCTGTGGGTATTTTATACCCAACATCAGTCCCCCTACTTTCGAGTTTGAATTTCAAGCGAAGAAAGTACACAGAGAGAGATGGGCACAACCGGAACTGTCCCTTTGAATCCTGCGCACTGCCACCTCCAGATATTTTGACATTTAATGTGTGCACGTCAGAGTCCACTTTTCGGTGAAGGTGACCTAAAGAGTCTTTTCGGAATCTCCGTTGAAACGCGATCCTAAGCGCCGTGCCACGGGAATTTGCGAGTGGTCAACCCTCGATAGCAATGAAGGGGATAAGCGCGACACGTGGCACACACCAGCTGGCCCAGGAATACCCGCCGCCATAACTACGCTAGGATCCGTCGGCTATTTAAACCCCTCAGTCCTTTCATGGCTTCATCCTGGCGCTTTTCTTTCGTCTGAGAGTCTTGCTTCCCTCGCACCAGTCCTTGCCTCCTTCAGCCCCCCAATTCTTCTCTGAGGGTCCCTACGCCATGTCCTCTACCCCGGAAGCCGTTCTTGAGGGAATGTTTAGGGCTTGGAGGAAGGCGAGGAGGAGAATGGCTGCCAGTGAGAATCTCCATCGTTTTAAAGGGGGCTCGGGGAAGAATTTCTTCAATAACAGGAGTTTAGTAACGGGGGCTGTCGGTGAAGTTATTCTGCCCACGAATTTCGGAGTAGCAAGGCGGGGTGATACCAGTCAAGAGGGCAGAGCTGCCGTCATAAGCCATGATGGGATCCTTGACGCCGTCGGGGCCGAGGGACCGGAGGCAGTCGGCGTTGACGGTGGGGCAGTGGAACTTGTTGCGGGGATGGTGGAAGTAGCGCATGCCGACCTTGCCGGAGCATTTTGGGTGGCGGCTGTCGTGGGGCATTCGGAGATGAGGCACATCTCTGGCGTCGCTACCGCTTCTGAGGTGACTCTGGTTCTTCTTGAAACAGGTCTTCGCTACTGCCGCCGTTGCCCTTACTACCTCCGGAGATCTATCCCACCCTTTTCCCGCTAGGGTTGGGATTTCGGAGACAGAATGATGCGAGATGGGGCGAGAGCTGTTACACGTGCTGGAGAACGTGACTGAGAAGGATAGAGACGGAGAGAGGAGTTCGTAGCTCAGAGCGGCCTCCGGTTCATCCTGCCCGAACCGTGCTTGCGAGGCTTGCGATGACGTGTATCTTCTTTTTCTTTTTTTTTTCCTGACCCACCGGGTCCTGTAACGTATACTCCTGTTAAATGAAAAAGAGATTTTGTTACCTCGTCTGCATCTCGCATTAAATAGTTGTCTGTCGAACTTCTTCATTTTCCTTTCTTCTTTCTTCCTTCTCTTCTTCTTTTCTTTTTCACGTCGTCCCAAGGTCATTGACGAACTCTTCTGTTCATGTGGGGTTGTCGTTTGTCGAGCTCCTTTGCGGCTTTTATGCCGTTCGAAGATACCCAATTGTCATTCCGTTGATGGTTGCAAGTTTGCTTGGGGCCCTTCGGGCCCGAGATTCTTCCTAGGGCTTGAATTCGGGGATTCGAGCTTCCGTTGCCTTCGGGCACTATTTGCTTTCTTTTTTTTCTTGGATTTTTTTTTTTTTTCGCTGAAGTCAGGGCTAAGTTCGGCTCCCTTGGTAGTCCGAACGGAGAAGCCCTCCTGAAGTTGGAGCAGCCCGGCTCTCGTAGGAGTCAGGGCAAAGTTTTCCTGCAATCAAAGTCATAGGCAAAGTTTTCCTGCAATCAAAGTCATAGGCAAAGTCCGGCTTCCGTAGAAGTCTGGGCAGGGTTGTCCTGTAGCTGATGTTGGCGATGGAGCCCGGCTCCCGTAGGAGTCCGGGAGGGGTCTTCCTTGACGTCGCGGATGGAACCTGGCCCCCGTAGGAGTCCGGGTGAAATCTCTTTTGTCGTTGGAACCCAGCTCCCGTAGGAGTCCGGGTGAAGTCTTCTTTGTTGTTGGAACCCAGCTCCCGTAGGAGTCTGGGTGAAGTCTTCTTTGTTGTTGGAACCCGGCTCTCGTAGGAGTCCGGGTGAAGTCTTCTTTGTCGTTGGAACCTGGCTCCCGTAGGAGTCCGGGTGAAGTCTTCTTTGTTGTTGAAACCCGGCTCCCGTAGGAGTCCGGACCTTTCATTTTGCTCGAGCCGGCGTGAGGTTCTCCTCGCGTTACCAGCCTGGCTTGCGGGGGCGCTTTAGGGTGCTGTAAGGCCTCTCCCCCCTCCGATCTAAAAGAACCGGGCCTTCGACTTTGCTCATGTCAGGACGAGGTTCTCCTCCTGTTCCTGACATGGCTGTGGGGGCACATTAGGGCGTTGCAAGGCCTCTCCCCCCATCCGGTCTAAAAGAACCGGACCTTTGACTTTGCTCAAGTTAGGGCGAGGTTTTCCTCCTGTCCCTAACAGGGCTGCGGGGGCACATTAGGGTGTTGCAAGGCCTCTCCCCCCATCCGGTCTAAAAGAACCGGGCCTTCGACTTTGCTCAAGTTAGGGCGAGGTTCTCCTCCTGTCCCTAACAGGGCTGTGGGGGCACATTAGGGCGTTGTAAGGCCTCTCCCCCCATCCGGTCTAAAAGAACCGGGCCTTCGACTTTGCTCAAGTTAGGGCGAGGTTCTCCTCCTGTCCCTAACAGGGCTGTGGGGGCACATTAGGGCGTTGCAAGGCCTCTCCCCCCATCCGGTCTAAAAGAACTGGGCCTTCGACTTTATGAGGTTGCCCTCTTGTTTTTGATACAGTTTGCTTGAATTATCTCAAGACATATGGGCATGCATTTTTTGATTAAGACGGAACTACTGGTAGTACATCCGTAAGTTTTTTGAGCTCCACGGTCGCGGGAGGTCGGCTCCTCCGAGCTCCTTAAGATAATAAGTTCCAGGCCGGACTACCTCCTTGACCTCGTAAGGTCCCTCCCAGTTTGGGGCAAGTTTCCCCTGGCCCTGTGGTTGCGAGACAGCAGCTCGTCGGAGCACTAGATCTCCTGCTTTAAATGCCTTGTTCTTGACTCGGGCGTTGTAATATCGAGCAACTTTCTGTCTGTAGGCTGCCATTCGAACCTGAGCAATCTCCCACCTTTCTTCCAGCAAGTCGAGGTTGGCTCTGAGACTTTGTGCGTTTTGGGGTTCGTCGAATGCCACGACTCGTGCCGACGGGAGTTTAAGCTCGATCGGGATGACGGCTTCCATACCAAAGGCTAAAGCAAAGGGAGTCTCCCCTGTAGGTAACCTCTGGGTAGTTCGATACGCCCATAGCACGTGATAAAGCTCGTCCGCCCAGGTTCCTTTCGCTCTTTCAAGCCTTGTCTTAATTCCCTGCAAAAGGGTTCTGTTAGTTACCTCAGCTTCGCCGTTCGCCTGAGGATGGGCCACTGATGTGAAGTTGCGGGAGATGTTTAGATCTTCACAGAATTCAGTGAATCTGGCTCCCGCGAATTGCCGTCCGTTATCAGTGATTAGGGTTCTAGGCAAATCGAACCTGCATACGATTGATTTCTAGACGAAATCCTGCACTTTCGCTTCTGTGATTTTTGCTAGTGGCTCGGCCTCGACCCATTTGGTGAAGTAGTCGATCGTTACAAGGAGAAACTTCCTTTGACCGGACGCCATGGGAAAGGGGCCAAGAATATCCATCCCCCACTGTGCAAAAGGCCATGGGGCACTCAAGGGTGTGAGCTCGATAGCAGGTTGTCTCTGGATGTTGGCGTATCTCTGGCATCGATCACACTTTTTGACATATTCGATCGAATCATGATGCATTGTTGGCCAGTAGTATCCTTGGCGGAGTAACTTATGGGATAAAGATCTGGCACCCAAATGGTTTCCGCAAGCTCCCTCGTGCACTTCCCATAAAGCGTAGTCAGCTTCTGAGGGCCGGAGACACCTTAAGAGGGGCAAGGAGTATGATCTTTTGTACAATTTGCCCTCATAAAGGATGTACCGGGAGGCTTGATTTCGGAGCTTCCGGGCCTCTTTCGCGTCCTGGGGGAGAATCCCATCTTTAAGATAGGTTGTCAGTGGGTCGACCCAGCTGGGCTCGTGGTCGATCTCCATTACGGGCCGCGGTTCTTCCATACTCGGATGTCTTAGAACTTCAAAGAGGATGCCTTTGGGCAATTCGGCCGGAGCTGATGTCGCCAGCTTGGAGAGAAGATCGGCTCTGGTATTTTTCGACCTTGGAATCTGCCTGATGTCGAAACTGCTAAAGGTAGGGGTGAACTCCTTCACTTTCTCAAGATATTTGGCCATGCTGTCCTCCCGTGCTTCATAGCTCCCGCTGACTTGCCCCACCATAAGTTGGGAGTCGCTGTGCACCCGGAGTTGACCTATTCCAAGCTCTTTGGCGATCCTTAATCCTGCAATCAGAGCTTCATATTCCGCCCCATTGTTTGTTGCGGAGAACCCGAAATGCAGAGCGTACTCCACGACGACTCCCTCCGGGCTGACCAAGATCAGTCCTGCACCCGCGCCCGCCATGTTGGAAGATCCGTCCACATAGAGGGTCCAAAAGCAATCGGAGGGACTGGCTTCTTCGTTGGGGGAGTTCGGTCGAGTTTTCAGGTCGTCAACTTTGCTTTGCTCAGGTTCGGCCTCCTCGGGGATGGTGCATTCTACTATGAAATCTGCCAATATTTGGGCTTTGATTGCTGGTCTAGGCTTGTAGTTGATGTCGAATTTTGTGAGCTTGATTGCCCATTTTGCCATTCTTCCAGAGGTATCAGCTCGGTGCAAAACCATCTTGATCGGTTGATCGGTGAGTAGCGTCACCGTGTGCCCTTGAAAGTAAGGTCAGAGTCTCCGAGCTGCAATCAACAAGGCGTAGGTCAGTTTTTCTAATTTAATATACCTGGTCTCGGTGTCCCTCAGTGCACGGCTAATGTAGTAGACCAGCCGTTGGACTTTCATTTCTTCTTTGACAAGGACAGCTGTGAGGGCTGTGGGAGAGACTGCCAGGTACAAAAATAGTTCCTCCCCAGGTTCGGGCTTCGCCAGCAGTGGGGGTGAGCTAAGGTAGTCTTTTAATTCTTTGAATGCCTGTTGGCATTCAGAGGTCCAACAGAAGTTCTTCGGCTGCTTGAGGGTTTGAAAGAAGGGCAAACATCGTTCGACCGACCTCGCGACAAAGCGATTAAGAGCCGCAATCCTTCCCGTGAGGCACTGAACCTCCTTGATCGACCTTGGGGCGGTCATATTTTGGATGGCATGAATTTTCTCTGGATTGGCCTCAATCCCGCGCCCCGATACCATGAAGCCCAGGAACTTTCCTGAGGTTACCCCAAAAGCGTATTTGGTCGGGTTCAGCTTCATTCTGTACTTTCGAAGAGCGCCAAAGGTTTCCTCGAGGTCGGCGACATGATTTTTGGAAGACCTACTTTTCACGAGCATATCGTCCACGTAAACCTCTATGTTTCGGCCGATCTGCTCCTTGAAGATTTTGTTCACCAGTCGCTGATAGGTTGCGCCCGCGTTCTTGAGGCCGAACGGCATAACCCTGTAGCAATAAAGGCCGCGATCAGTGATAAAAGCTGTCTTTTCTTCATCTTTCAATGCCATTCTAATCTGGTTGTAGCCGGAGAACGCATCCATAAAAGTGAGGAGCTCATGGCCTGAGGTAGCGTCCACCAGTTGGTCAATTCTGGGAAGGGGGTAGCTGTCCTTTGGACAAGCCTTATTCAGCTTTTTGAAGTCGATACACATCCTCCACTTGCCATTTGCTTTCTTGACCAAAACAACATTGGAGATCCACTCAGGATAATTGACTTCCTTAATAAATCCGGCCTTGAGAAGCTTATCCACTTCCTCGGCTATTGCCTTCTGCCTCTCCGGGGCATGACTCCAGATTTTTTCTTTCGTCGGCCGATGTTTAGGGTCGACCACCAAATGATGTTCCATGACTTCTGTGTCGATCCCCGGCATATCCGTCGGGACCCATACGAAAACGTCCGCATTTCTTCGGAGGAAATCCACAAGACGCGTCCGCACCTCCTCCCCCAGGTTGGAGCCAATCAACACCACATGCTCTGTGTTCCCATCATTTAGAGGGATTGGTATTAGGTCTTCAATTGGACCGCCCCTCTCTTCAGTGAGGTCATCGCGAGCATCCAATCCATCGACCGGACAGGGGTCCGCTTGATCGCTTCTTTGCAAGGCAATGTTGTAGCAATGCCTGGCCAGTGCTTGGTCTCCCCGGACTTCTCCGATCCCCTGGCTGGTGGGGAACTTCAATTTCAAATGGTAGGTTGAAACAACAGCTCTGAGGGCATTGAGGCCGGGTCGGCCAAGAATTGCATTGTAGGCAAATGGCGCCTTTACCACCAGGAAATTCACCAGGGCTCTGGACTGCTTTGGATGCTGACCCGCGGTCACAGTTAGAGCTATCATTCCCTCCGTCGGAACGGCGTCACCGGTAAACCCTATTAAGGGGGAGCAAATCGGCCTTAGATGACCGCCAAGGGTGGCCATTCTTGAAAAGGCATTGTAGAACAAGATGTTGGCCGAACTCCCGTTGTCGACGAGAATGCGACGGATGTCATAATTTGCTATGTTCAAGGAAACTACGACCGCATCGTTATGAGGGAATTGGACTCCCTGGGCATCTTCTTCAGTGAAGGCTATGGGTTCTTCAACTTTTTGCTGCTTGAGGGAAGCAGCTGATGTGCTGATTGCCTCCAGTCGGGATTCTCCCGAGATGACGTTGATGGAATCCGGCGGAGACCGGTCATCCGGCGACCAGTCATCCGGCCACCCTTTATAGGCGACCATAGCCTGAGGTAGTTGTGCAGAGACCTTGTGAGAGGGCATCAGATGAGGGAAGGAGGATTGGGCATCGGAAAAGATGGCCGGAAGTGGGTCCATTGAGCGCTCCTTTAAGAACAAGGGTGCTGCGAAGACACAGGCCCTTCCTCTAGCGCCAATCCTGTTGGTGCAAAAATCTGCTTGCGCCGGAGAAGCTGGAGTCGGGGAAGCTGCGGTCGCCGTCGGGACCTGCAAGGAAAGTCTAAACCGGAGGTGGGGTTGCTCCGGCAAGACCCTCCGACGCTCAAGTCAGTTCTCTGCCTCAACAAGAATGGAGTGCTCGAACGGAGAATTTAGTAGAGTTTTGAGATAAGAAATGAGCTTAGAGAATAACGTATCTGGATCCCCTCCCTTTTTATAGGCGGAGGAGGTAACGGATTGATGGCGACACCTGTAACCGTCTGGTAGTGGGCCGCCCATGGTCAGGGGAATTTATTGCGAAGGGTAGTGGGGTAGACCCGTGGCTATTGTCATAGCCCGCCACGTAGGGCCTGTTGCAGGTAGTGGAGCGGCATCCGTTGCCGCTAGTTGTCAGCGAGTAGTGGAATCGTGCAGCATCTGCCGCAGGGAGCGGAGCAGAATCATGGCCGTTGACACAGCCTGTCAGAGAGTAATGGGTCCGCCGCAGGGGGTGATGGAGCCGCACGGAATCCGCTACAGGAAGTGGAACAGAATCATGGTTGCTATTGTGATCTGTCAGGGGGCGCGGATCTGTTGATCGAGGCTCGACAGCGGTCGGAGTCCGGCCTCTGTAGAAGTCCGGGAGGGGTCCTCCTTTCGGTTGGGGTCGTGGGTGGAGTCCGACTCCCGTAGGAGTCCGGACGGAGCTTACCTGCAGTGGATACTGAAAGCGGAACTCGGCTCCTGTAGGAGTCCGGGCGGAGCCCTCTGCAATCAAAGTTAAAGATGAAGTCCGGCTCCCGTAGGAGTCCGGACGGAGCTTACCAGCAGCTGATACTGAGAGCGGAGCCCGGCTCCCGTAGGAGTCCGGGCGGAGCCGTGCTGCTGTTGATGTCGAAGGTGGAGCCCGGCTCTCGTAGGAGTCCGGGCGGAGCCGTGCTGCTGTTGATGTCGAAGGCGGAGCCCGGCTCCCATAGGAGTCCGGGCGGAGCCGTGCTGCTGTTGATGTCGAAGGTGGAGCCCGGCTCCCGTAGGAGTCCGGGCGGAGCCGTGCTGCTGTTGATGTCGAAGGTGGAGCCCGGCTCCCGTAGGAGTCCGGGCGGAGCCGTGCTGCTCGAAGTCGAAGGTGGAGCCCGGCTCCCGTAGGAGTCCGGGCGGAGCCATGCTGCTCGAAGTCGAAGGTGGAGCCCGGCTCCCGTAGGAGTCCGGGCGGAGCCGTGCTGCTGTTGATGTCGAAGGCGGAGCCCGGCTCCCGTAGGGGTCCGGGCGGAGCCGTGCTGCTGTTGATGTCGAAGGTGGAGCCCGGCTCCCGTAGGAGTCCGGGCGGAGCCGTGCTGCTCGAAGTCGAAGGCGGAGCCCGGCTCCCGTAGGAGTTCGGGTGGAGCCGTGCTGCTCGAAGTCGAAGGTGGAGCCCGGCTCCCGTAGGAGTCCGGGCGGAGCCGTGTTGCTCGAAGTCGATTCCGCCGAGGATTTCGGCTGTGGGTATTTTATACCCAACACCTCCTACGGACCTACAGACCCTGCATCGAATTGCAAATATGATAAGGGCTTTCGGTATCCAATACCCAGGCAGTAGTATCACAAATAAAAAAGTTGCAAGGTGTTATCATATAAGTACCTTGCTTTTTCTTTGGCCTATTCGGGTCCAGGGAGGCAATGTATAGAGGATAATTCCTCTTTCAGTGCCTCTGCTTCTTACAAAAGAAGCACTCCGTCTGGCTCTGGTCGGACTTGTGCTTCTTGGTCTGACCCTGTGCAGACGTCCCAGCATGCAGCTGCACCTTCTTATTCTTCTTCTTCTTGTTCTTCTTCTTCCCTTTCTTAAAGGGTCGATGACCAGAAGAAGACCCTCCCACAACATTCACCGACTCCTTATGGAGCTGGTGATCCTTCTCAAAGTTCTGCAGCAACCACAACAAGCAGTGGTAGTTCACTGCAGGCTTCATCATCCGAAAATGAGTAAGGAAGGGGAGGAAGGACTTGGGCAATGAATTAAGGATCGCATCCTTACCGAGCTGCTCGTGCAAGGGAAAGCCCAGTTTACTTAGGTGCTCAATCATTTCAATCATGTACAGTACATGATCAGTGACTGAGGCTCCATCCCTCATCCGAGCATTAAAAATGGCACAACTAATTTTGTGCCTTTCAACATCGTCAGGCGTGCCAAAGGAGTCGTTCAACATTTGAAGCATCTCCTGTGGCTGGGCGTTCTCGAACCTACGGCTGAACTCATCATTCATTGCCGTCAGCATAATGCACCGAACGGTGGTGCGATCGTTGAGCCACTTTTGATAAGTGTCTCGGATCGTCCTTTTAACGTTCGGGGCTAGCTCCTCAGGTGCTGGATCTGTTACTACATAAAGGATCCGCTCATGCTCAAGGATGATTTTTAATTTTTGATACCAGCTATCAAAATTAGATCCTATGAGCTTGTCATTATCTAATAATGATCAGAGCGACAGGGTAGTGGCCATAGCTGCATAAAGAAAAACCAGACCTCTATTAGCACATAAATTATAAATACTAAAGACTTGGACTTTAGTCTAAAGTTTCTCCCAGTATTTTTACGAACTGGTAGCCTCAACCTCCAATTCGAGGAATTACTTTAATTCCTTAGTGGGTACTAGAATCCACACAGACTACACATGAGCCCAACTTTGGTTGGTCAACCCATGTACATCTATGGGTAGGTTCATAACCAGTTATTTTTCTAAACAACTTCTAGTAATTGATTTTGCCCCAGAACCTAATCAGTAGGCTTTGGCCTCCACTGAAAAGATCTGGTTAGGTCCAACCATTAATATGATTTGATTAGGTGAATCAGACCAATAAATGATCAGGCCCGACTTTGGCCGGCCAACCTAACCACCATCAGAAAGACTCAAACCAAATTATCATATTATGAATGATAATTTCATTAGTCAATAAGCACCAGGCCTTTGGGCCTCCAATGATTATTAAACTAATGGACTCATTGTCACTCACTTAATGGGAGGCTATGACTGAGTTATCAATATAACTTAATCATTTTTAAGGACCTAATAATTTTTGAGGATTTTATTAAAGGATAGATGAGAAAAAAATATCCAGCCAATTTCAATCCTCTCACTAACTTCACCAAGTCAGATTAAAAAGGATTTAATTAAAGCTGGCATTAGGAGCACTTAAATCAGTCAAACTGATTTACCTAATGACATGGGTGAGCCCTAATCACCAAGTGATCTAATCAAAATCTAATTCACCAGGTTGGCCAGGTAAGTGAGATCAGTGGTGGAGATAAGCCATTAACTCGTCAGAGATCGAATCACTGCGAGTAGCTCCCGCTTAAAAACCACTGGTCAAACTGCCAAACTTACCTTAGACACCAACCGATTCATTAGTTTTAATTTGATCAACTTAGTAAATAGGGTTCCACCGTGTAGCCATGAATTAAGTCCATCTTGGTCTAGTTAAAGATATGGACCCATTCAACCACAACTATTGGAGTTGAGTCTAGAGTATCCTTGACCTAATCTAATTCAACTTTTGATTAGATTTGATCAATTACTCTAATTTAGTCCATTTCTTTAAGCTAACCTTAGGTCTAACCCAATTATGGACCTAATCCATCTAACCCATTGACCCACAAGTTTATGCAATTGTCTTAGATCTTAATTCACAATTCTAGACCTACTAGACAATACTTAATTCTTTTAATTAAGTATTTGGGCTAATGGGTCAGGGTTTGGTATTTCGAAAATAATTTTTAAATTTGAAAAGTTTTATTTTCTAGTTCACCAAATATGTTGACTCATTTCACAAATAGATCAGCACATTTCACAAATAGCAATCCTATTGCTAATTACATAACAGAAAATAACTCAATCAAAATAAATCATGAATATTCTTTTAGATTTAATCTAACACATTCATGATAAATTTCATGATTGAACATTTATAATTAATTTCTTTCGCTACTTCATCTGCATGGGATATAATTGCAGTGGCACCCCTACCGCCATAGGAGATCCCATCGAATGGGAGGAGAGGGCCTTTAAACCCTACTTTTCTCCTATGACCGGACGGCTATGGCAACCAACCCAATTCGATTACTTGCTACTTGGATCAAGTATATCTAAATATACCAATTTCAAAATTTAAATTTTAAATTTTGAATTTCAAATTTCAAATAAATTTCAAATTTCAAATTTTTTGAATTTCAAATTTTTTGAATTTCAAATTTTGAATTTTATATTTTGAATTTCAAATTTGAAATTTCAACCAAATTTCAAATTTTAAATTTTGAATTTCAAATTTTTGAATTTTGAATTTTGAATTTTAAATTTCAAAATTTAAATTTTAAATTTTAAATTTCAATTTTTTTGAATTTTGAATTTCAAATTTCAAATTTCAATTTTTAGATTACAACTTAATCTACGCATTCAAATATATATATCATATCTAAGAACCCGCTCTGATACCATTTGTGGGAAAATTCAGTGCAAGGGTAAAATAGTAATTTTAAAACTTTTTCAAAATCACTATTTTACAGTAGAAATTATTAATTAATCTAATTAATTAATATAAATTTATTCTATACTAAGATCTAAATATGATATATAGCATATATTCATTTAAATTTAAATTTCAAATTCGAACAGTAAACACTTTACTATAATGTGTTCAGAACACAATACCTTTGTGCAGGTAGTAGATCACCACAATCTGATCACCATCGAAAGAGTCTGATCATCGCGATGCAGCCACACAGCGTGTCTGACCTCTACAGATCATCCACACGAAGCTCCCGATCTGATCGACTCCTCACAAATGCTAGCTCGTTGTAGAGCCCTTTTGACGGCTGATGCTGATCGAACTCCTTCGATCGATATTTGTCGATTCTTTGGATGCTCTGGATCATCAACAGACGTGCTTGAGAGGATGTTGAAGATCTCTCTAAGATTTTGTGGGCTCACGATACTCGTAGCTCACCATCTCACTTCCCGAATCCCAGGCTAAAACTCTAGGAAACTCACCGAAAACCTTACACCCACTTTTCTTTCTTTTCTTTCTTTTTCTCTTGGAAGGATATGGACTTCCTTCTCATGCACAAGACTTCCTCATGCCCCAAAATTTTTCTTCAAAAATCTTCTTCTTACACACCCCACTCTTCTCCTCCTTTTATAACAACGTCAAACATCTCATCCAAAATGAAAGGATAAAGATGAGTAATTGCACATTTGAATTCAAATGGACACCAACTCATCCCTTATCCACTAAAGGCATGAGGCATGGCTTAAATTATGCATGGAGTGATTTCATGAGAAATATTTTCTCATGTAATAAATGGGACGTTAAAAAAGGGATAAGGCGCAAAGATTGATTGCCCATTCAAATTCAAACTTTCTTTTGAATTTGAATGGCCAACCAATCATCCTTATCCATTCATTTGGCACATTAAAGTGGGGTGTGGAGAGGGCTTGGTGTGAGGAAAAAATTCATGAGAAGTTCCTTCTCATGAATTCAAATGGATGCAATGGAAGTGAGATGGCACATGGAGATTGGGTCAAGGTGGTTTCATTATTTAAACCAACCTAATTGAACCAAATAAGTTAGATCAAATTAGACTAATTTAAACCTAACTTAATTAGACTTAATTAGGCTCAATAAAATCCTAATCAAATCAAGAATTGACTAAGCCCAACCCTTGATCAAATCAGAGACCAAACCATCTCGATGATTTGGTCAACTCTTAACCTAATCGGTTCAAACCCAACTGAATCTAATTCAATTGGACTTGATCCAAAAATAATTACTCAATTAAATTGAGTTAATTAGTGATTAAATCACTAATAAAATCTCTCATAAATATTGAGTCCAAATCCGATGAATAATCGGACATCAGAATTCATCGATATGTAACCTTGATCGAAAAGTCCCAACCAATGGGACTTTTGACCCCGGTACCCATAATGTGTGGAACTCATGATCAGAGAATCCTGATTCTCGATCACTGAGTCTCAAACATGTAGGATTCTAAACCAGCCATCAGATCAGATAGGAACCTCTAATGTGTGTGACTCCGCAGGTTCAAACCTAAGCCGATAGTACAGGAACCAATTTCTGTACTAATCGAAGTGACCATCTAGCAATGGTACCTGACATCTGGATAGGTCAAAGAGTCGCAATCGCAACACTCAGAACCTACATGAATATGGTTACTGTATAATTCATCCTTTTGACCCCTGTGTTTAGGACGACTTAGGGTTAAACTGTCAACCCTGATCAGATCATCCGAATCGTGCTCAACTCAAACAGTCCTGTGACTCCTCACAAGGACTACCTTGACCAAGGTTTTGCTAAATTGAAACACAACTGTACACAGCTCCTAAACTGAAGTGGTCAATCCCATCTTGACACACGCACCGACAAGTCAAGTACTTGACTACACCCAGCAGCCTTCCGTCATTGAATTAAAAATTCAGGTAGTCCAGCACCTAAGTGCAGTGAGTTGCTTGCAAGTCACCATGGCGGTCTTAGGTCGGAGGGACATTTATACCCATATTCCATCGGAGCAAATCTTGATAGTAGAAATAGCTCCAGAGTCGGTCATGTTCAGTGCAGATGTACCCTTACATCTCACCTGTATGCCATACCAGTGTCTCCACACTCATTGGTTAAGAGGACAACCAACTTATGTGGCACACAATGACCTATGCTTGATAAACATTGTCATCCTTGGTAACAACGTATCATTTGGTCGCGAACAGATTTAAGGATTAAATGACAAATCGTCCTTTGTCGAGTCTAAATAGTCCTAAGGACTTCACCACAACATAGGAGTTCATTAGAAGATGAAATATTTTGTGATGAAAAAATATCAAAATAATTTTTATTAATTCATAATTCATGTACATATACAAAAGGAGCACAACCATCAACAGACTGACGATTGGCTTTGGGACACTATTCCCAATACTAAGCCGGTAGCACAGAAATAAATTTTTGTATCAATCAAAGTGATCATCTAGCAATGGTACCCGACGATCGGATAGGTTGAATGTGTAGAACAACATCCTTAGAACCCATGTGGATATAGTTTTCATATAATTCATCTCCTTGACCAAAATGATCATAGGACACCTCAGAGTTCAATTGTCAACTCTGATCAGGTTGTCCACATTGTATTTCAAAATATCAAATCCATCTGATGGATTATCCTGGTCAAGGTTTTGCTAAATTGAAATACAGTGACACATTCTTCTCCAACTTTTGGAGTAGTCAATCCCATCTCGATCACACTCTGACTTCGCAAGTACTTGACTATGCCCAGAAGCCTTCCGTCATTGAATTAGAAATTCAGTTAGTCTAGTACCAAAGCATAGTGAGTTGCTTGTAAGTCACTCAGGTGATCTCAGGTCTAAGGGATACTTATACCTATATCCCATCAGAGATACTCTCGACAGCAGAATGCTCTGAAGTTGGTCACGTTCAATGATGATGTACCCTTACATCTCATCTGTATGCTATACCAGTATCTCCACACTCCTTGGTTAAGAGGACAACCAACCTATATGGCCTACAGCGACCTATGCTCGATAGAAGTTGTCGTCCTTATTAACAGCCTATCATTTGATCGTGAACAGTTTTAAGGACTAATCGATAAATCTTCTCTTTATCAAATTTAAATAGTCCTAAGAATTTCATCATAACAACAGAATTTATTAGAAGATGAATGCTTATGATGAAAATACCAAATATATTTTATTTATTAACAAATCAATTACCATACTTGGTTGCTCAACCGTCAACAACTTGATGATTGGCTTTTAGGACATTATTTTCAACATGAGGTACATAAAGAAAGTGATAGTGAAGAAGAAGATCAGTCTGCCGACAGACATCAACCTAGACATCTTGCTCAGCATACACAGTCTACACATTTTGATTAGTAGTTTTTCAATCTGCATGCATTATCTGCTCGGATAGATGCACTAGAGATATCTCTCACTGCATGGATCGATGCATGGGCTGACAGTATCGAGGCATGACTAGATGAGAGATTTGCATAATTTGATCAGTTTGTATCATAGTTTTATCATCAGTTTCCTTTACCTGCATAAGACAGTGCAGTGGATGATTAGGCTCCAGCTTCCAGTTGCAGTATATGAGGCTCCATATGATGATGCATTATCTTTCTTATTTATTTTTAAAGTAATGTAATTTGATTTGTTGTAAGCATATTTTTCTTTTTCTTAATGCTCATCTAGTTGTCAAATGAAATAATGTATTTTGACCAATTTTATGTTGGACTTGAGATTTCTTAAAAACTACTATGTTTCAATTAACACCATTACTCTCATGCATTTGTACATTATTTTTATGATGCTCCACCTGTATGTTATCCTTATGCACTTGTGTAGTGATAGTTATATGGGATCACTCTTTTTAAGTTGCAGATGAATTTATATGTTGGCGATCAATAGATGGCTTTTTTAGCTTAAGTAACACCATTTCCATGTCATGTGCTAGCTTCTCATTACCATGTAATGTGAACTTATTCTCAACCATTATATCAATAGATGATGGCTTACAGACCTTTTTCAAGTCACAAACCTTTGCATACGTGCGCTCCATATTTCTAGTTGTATTCCTTGTGGTGGCTACTAATGGTATTAAAAACTCAGTCTTATTTGAGAAAGAAGGTGTGAGCCTAGTATTGATAGGATAAGATATGAAGACTTTAATAATGTAATCAGTGCTCTTGCATGTGCATGAGCTAGCTCAAACCAAAAGTATTGCTTTGTGTAATAATTATCTGTGAGGATATTTTTGAATCGATCCTTACTGAGTGGTTTGTAGCACATATGAGTTCAACTGTCTATGACTTCTAGCCTCAAAGATGCCATGCAGCTTCCAATAACATAATTAAACAGAAATAGAGGAAGACCTTCTTCAATATTTCTTACAAAACAAAACATGTATATTATTTTTATGATGCTCCACCTGTGCATTATTCTTACGCACTTAGGCTTTAGGGTTTTAGGATTTAGGATACAGGATTTCAGGGTGTAGGGTTTTAGTATTTAAGGGTTTAGTATTTTAGAGTTTAGGGTTTTAGGATTTAGGGTTTAGGATTTTAGGGTTTAGAGTTTCAAAGTTTTAGAGTTTTAAGGTTTAGGGTTTTAGGATAGGGTTTATGGCTTAGGGTTTAGGGTATAGGATTTAGGGTCTATGGTTTAAGTTTTAGATTTAGAGTTTAGGATTTCAGGATTTTAGGATTTTAGGGTTTAGGGTTTTAGGATTTATGGTTTAGTGTCTTAGGATTTAGGGTTTTAAGATTTAGTGTTTATAGTTTAAGATTTAGGATTTAGGGTTTGGGGTTTAGGGTTTTAGGGTTTGGGGTTTATGGTTCTTGTGCAAGTTTCAAGTAGAGACATAACTATTTGTAGCAGAGATATGAATACTTAGTAACCAAATAACCAAAAAAGAAAAAAAATAAAAACTTGACGACCGTCGTTCTATGACGATCGATTGGTCTAGGCGATCGACCACCACCATTGATCAGGCTTGACCATCGGGCTTGGTCTGAGGTGGTCGATAGCTTCAGATCAATCGGTCAACCACCTTATTCGTATCGTGCCACGGTGGCCAATTGGATCATTGTGGTGATCGACCGCCTTAGACCAACATGGGTGGTCGAGCTCGATTTATCCAACTGATCGACCACCCTTGCTCAATTCCACTCATGGCAATCAACTGATCCCCTGAGGCGGTCAACTACCTGAGAATGAGCCAGGTGATCAAGGCTAGTCGATCCAATCAGTCGACCACCCTTCTCATTGATCCGAGCTGGGCAGATGTTCCAATGCGGTTGACCATGGCACAGTGCCGGTTGATCATGATTTAGTTTTTTTTTTATATTAGACTTCCAATATGCATTCTCTAATTTACCTCTCCTTTTTTCAATACATGTCCCTATCGACTTGATTGAGAATATTCTTATACATTTGAGGATTTCTATGAATTCATTTGAAATTTGATGATTTGTCTATGAATTTCTTATGCATGCATGTAAATTGGATCAAGCTAGAAAAAATTGAGACCAACAGTCGATCGATTATCCTAATATGGTCGATCGCATAAAACTAAGATGGGTGGTTGAGTCCGATCAATACAGGTGGTTGATCGGCCCCTGAAGAAACAAAAAAATGTGGTAGGGTTCTAATAGCGTGAGAAAGCAAGACAAAGGTTAATTACGATAGATAAAGTTCATGGTACACCATATCGATTGGTGCCGGAGCGTATTAGGCATACCATACTATGCAGGTATCAAAACAACATGCTATACAAGGAGAGTATTGAGTATCAATATGCTGAATGAAAATCCATTCTATATGTATTGACACCAAATTAGGATGGTACCAGTACAGGGTCCAAAATTGAGAGCAGAAAAAAAAATCTAGTGGGTTTAGAAACCCCATTAACAAGCAATAATCTTTAGCATCCACAAATTATGATAACTATTAAGGTGCTGAAAAGCCGATTAATGCTATTCAAGATGCATCCTCCAACTTTACCCTTGGGAGGATCATGACAACAGTGGCTCCAGACCTAGAACTAAGTACTAATTAATCCTCTTGATCTCTTTAGGCCTCACCTTGTCACATTTGTTGAGTAGTGGTGGCAAGAGACTGTATTCTAACCATTAGTTTAATGATTAGACTACATACTAATTTTCTAGTTATAGTTTATGCATCCCTTATACTGATTTTTGGTATTAGATACATATTTATAGAGTCACAAGGTTATCTGGGACTTCATATCATTTTATGTTCTTTGGTTCTCATAGTCATATATATTGTATCCATGCTTTTGAGTCAGTAAAACTTAATCGATGAAAAATGAATATTTGATCTTTTTCAACACCTAAATATTGCATGATAAGTAACAAAATAAGGGCCAACATATCATGAACTCTGAGAAAAATGTACAACTTTATTTATAGAAAAAATCAAGCCCATGTGGTCTATATATATATATATATATATATATATATATATATATATATATATAAAATAAAACAAAAAAGATCATGTTCGACATGGCAACCTTCTCTTCTTCCTTGTAGGTTGCTTCCAATGACCCAAAGGTTGAGTTTCACTCGAGTCCTCATGCTCTTCGATTTGTCGCTCTATCTGCGTGATAGCCTCCTATGTAGCTTACTCACCTATATGGTCTCCTACATGATACAAAGCTCCCTGATGGTACATGTTATCCATTACTTACTAGAAATGTGCAACAATCTCCTTAACAAAATGGAACTGGCTCATATTGTCATGCATGTACGTAGCCAATGACATATATGGAGTGAATATAAGGAACTCTAGAATCAGGGATGAAGAGGCAGTATGTCATCGGCTACCTCGTCTATGCAAAGCAAGAGGAGATGCTACTGATGATGATGGATGTGGAAAAGGTGAAGGAGTGTTGTCTGATGTGCCACAGCCATGATCATAGACATCCATCGAGATATGACTATAATCATCAACGGCATGGAGGACTGAAGTATCAGATAGTCAAACATTGCACTATTATGATAAATGAATTGATGAGTGATGTGATGGTACCACTCCATACAGGAGTCATAATAGTTCATGGTACCATCAAACAGTGGACCGTCCACAACATAATCTTGCAGACTCCCAAAAATCAATGAAATACTGATGAGTGATGCTCTATTCATGATCCGATTGTCCTCTAAGATCAATATGATGCAGTCTAAAATCTATGTCACAATCGAATGGCATAGCCTGCTGGATCTCAAAATACCACATCACTCTATCCGCGTAGTGCCACTCTACGATAGGGAAGTATAAAAGTGGCATCTGGCTTGGCCATATATCCTATCCATTGAAGCATTATTCTGGTAGCTCTGCGAGGATCTCTGAAGTATAAGATTGCCATATAATATTTTAATGAACATGCTGAAATGTAAGTATTTTGAACAAAGTCATTACAAACATAATTATGATATGTGTAAATCAATTATAATTATACCTACTCAGCTATCAGACGATCGAGGTGGTACCGATATGTTGTCAGAATATGGGTGAAAACTTGTGTCGCCAGGAAAGCATCTCTCCACCTATGCATCCAAAAGGATAAGTGAGTTACATATGATTCAAAATAACCTGGATATGAAAATTATCATTCAACTTTCATTACTTATCTCATAGCTAGCGGACCTTATGGCAATGCACCTCCATCAGCCAAATCCATAATAGGATCTATAGTAGCCTGACCTAATCTATGGAGAGCTATAAATGAAAACCTATCCCATCCTATGCCCATACTTGGAGCAAAATCAAGGGTCCTATGATATCATATACATCTATCCTACTTGCCCTACAAAGTTCTCTGTACAACCAAACTAGACCTACACTATCCCAACTATAGCATACCGTGGACTCAAAATCTTAAATTAATTATCAAAACATAATATGCATCAGGTTATTCACTTTATCCATGAACAAACATCCTCCCATTAACTGTAAAATATATGCACTAGCATAATACTGTATTGTTAGATGTGTGCCCTAGATGCCAGATTGGCTGACACATTCCTGTATAAATCTAAGGGCAAATTTATAATTTTGACTATAAATGAATAAAAGGGTTATTCTTCTATCACATTGTGTACATTGTGTTTGTGATACATCCTTTGAGTTAGTAGAAATGTAAATTCATATTTTCAAGAGTTAAAAATTTAAGACATGAATTTACATAACTAACTCATAAACAGCTCCTGACCATAGGATCATCACGAGGATGGTGATCGATCTGGATGGTTGGTGTACGATTGTTTTCTTAGGATAGATGTATCTTGAGTCTATGTGGAGACACCGGAGTGAGAGTACAGGTATTCATTGAGAATGAAAGTACTGAGTGTGACCATATCAAGCAGTCATAAGGAAGTCTACCTTCTCGTCGATGACTAGCTCGATGCTGCAGTTGTGTGTCTAGTTCTTTGACCTGAGGTGCATCGATAGTTCACTTTGAGTGTGTTATAGTTTGACTATACCATAACTCGATCTTCTAGTCATTCAGAACTCTGAGATGTATGTTGGCTGTAGCATGTTCATTGTAGGAACCAGATCGCACCAAGATGGGATCTATCAACCTCGGTAGATGAGAGGAGTAGTCCTATGGTGATCGAAAGATCGAGTCCTTAAGCCCATGGCCATGGCAGAGTGAAATAATGAAAAAGAAGTTTTTCATTAAGGTTTTACATCAGACTCGGATCGATCGATTAATTCATATGACTGATGTTGGGTTTGATGAGTTCACCTTAACCCTAATTCAATCGAGACTCATGATAGAAGAACTCAATCACACAGGTAGTTGCACCAAGAGGTTCATCTTCAGTTCTGATGGGTTGCCACCACATACTGCTAGATATCACTAATGGATTTTGAGAGCAATTAGAATGATATTGATGATCGATCATTCTAATTGTCTGAATTAGAAGAGTTCTGATCCATCGAAAGGAGTTTCGATGATGTCGATGATGAGATCACGACATGTCTCATTACCATATGAAATTGAATCTAACTGGGTCACACAAACAAGGTTTAGGATCTATATATCATCAATTGGGCTAGCTCAATTGATTTAGATTAGATCCAATTAGGTTCAAAGAAATCGTGCTAGCACACGATTGAGCCTAACTTTCTCCTCGTGTAATCTTTTCTATCTCTACTGAGCCAAATGTGATTTGACTCATCCAGAGAACCTTAGGAAGATTTCTCTCAGTCTAAATGAAGCTTGTCTAGCTCAAAAAAGGTATGTCTTAATTCATGAGATGAATTTAAGACAACACTTGCTAATTTCTAGCACCTACTAATTTCATTTTAGGATATCTGTCAAAAGTTGACATATGGGTCTTAAACTGAAGAGGGCTCATTGAAAGATTTTTGTGGAGTATCCACATACCAAAACCTAATTGAATTGGGTGCCATAATTAGATTATGGCATGATCCCAATTGGATTTAAGTGGGCGCCCCAAATGGATAAGAACCAAAGAGTCCTGATAAACTTGGACTCTTTGGCACCACCTTGATTGAGCTTATCCATTGTTGGTGCCAACT
Source organism: Elaeis guineensis (assembly GCF_000442705.2). Lineage (NCBI taxonomy): Eukaryota > Viridiplantae > Streptophyta > Magnoliopsida > Arecales > Arecaceae > Elaeis > Elaeis guineensis. Next base: position 18,148,266 of record NC_026007.2, on the reverse strand, counting down.
TAGGAGAGAGAGTGGGGGTTCTTATCTGATATGATCAGATGACATCGCTCCATCAATCAAAATTTTTTCAGAATTTATTGGAATTTTTTGATTGGTTGAATGATGTGGCACTGCGCAGCATACAGGGTCTATATAAACCCTGCTGTGCCTAGGGTTTCATGGAAGAAATTATTTTATGTACAAAACCCAATAGCTGCCACCCCCTACCCTCTTCTCTATATCCTCCCTACTCTCCTTCCTCCCCTCTTCATGTCCAAAATGTTGGACATCCATCTGGCAGAGATATAAGGCGTGGTGATGCCTGGAACAGAAGGCTGCAGGACATCTTCGACAGGCTACTGCTCCAACTTCAGAAGGAGTTTTGAAGCACTTCCTGATCAGATTTAGATCTGATTTTTGGCGCATAGATTCATGATGAGAAGATATTCTAGATCTTACCTGAGTAGATATTGGTAAAGGCCAGGCACTTGCGTGGCTACATCAGAACCTCGGGCTGTGCGGAGATCATCTACAGGGTAATCAGATTACCCTTGAGGTATTTCTTCTTTTATCATAGTTTTAGATTTAATTTTAGATTTTAAATATCAGATAATAAAATTAGATCTAGAGAATTAGATCTAAAATATGTAGGATAAATTTTTTTTAAATTATTCCACCCCAGATTTGATGAAATCTGAAAGATCCTACGCGGAGAAAGCATTTCTCCTCCTTCAAGTGGTATCAGAGCCAAGTTGTTGGCTCTATTTCAGATCTATTTTAGATCTGATTTTAATTTTAATTTATCTGATATTAAATGATTTCAGATATCACATCAAATATGATAGAATCTAAAATCAAAATATTTAAAATTAAATCTAAGAAGATCTAACATGCATAAGATGCATGACTAGACTAGGATTAATTGAATCCATGAATAGTCTTAAATTTTATATTTTAATGAGATTAAAATATGAATTAAATATAATTTATTTTTTATTTTTTTGATGTTATAATTATTATAATTAGATCAGAAAATAAAAAATAAAATTTTAATTATTTCATAAAATTGATCTGTTGCATGCCTAGACTAGTTGTAGAATTGTTCTAGTAACTTGTCTAGAATAGTTTTTATTTTGAATAGTTCAATTTAAATTTTATTTTTTAGATATTATATATGATGTATCAGATCTGAAAGCATATTAATTAGATTGATTTTTGATACATGAGATATATTCAAAGCATGTATTAGTTAGATCTTAAATTGTATATGTGATATGTTAATTTAGATCTAACTAGTTTTGTAGTTAAATTTATATTTCTGATTAAGGTATTCCTCATGGCCGTCCAATCATAAAAATAAAATAGAGTTTTAAGATCCTCTCTTCCCATTCAATGGGATGTTCATATGACGTGTAGGGGTGCCACGCGTTCATCCTTAATCAGAAATCAAAACTTACTTTTCTGCAAAATCCTAGATCTTGAAATCCTAGAATTTATTTTACATGCTTTGTTTATCAACCCAAACTTAATTAATGAATTAATCTTATAAAATTAAGTTAGGTCTAAAATTTAGAATTTCAGATCTAAGATATTTTCATAAAATTGGGTTCGGGCTTGGGTAGCTCAATTAGGTCTAGCAGTTGATCAAATCGAATCAAGAATTGGTTAGGTGGGATCATGAAAGCTAATAATTGACCAGCCTAATAAGATTAAGTCCGGATCAAGGTCGAATCATATTTAGATGCGACTCAATCAAGTTAAGACCTAATTTGGCTCAGTGGTTAGAGCCTGGATTGTAGGCTAACCCAATTAGTTCTGGTTCGACAATTTGGTGTCTAAGGTAAGTTGGGCAGATGCGACCGACTGGTTTTTAATTGAGAGCTACTCGACTCGAATGCATTCTTGTCAAGTTAATGGCATATCCCTCCCACCGATCTCACTTATTTGGCCATATGTGTCGACTCAGTTCTGATTAGAGGTGGCTAACAATTCGAGCTAACCCATGCCACTGTTGGGAATAGTATCCCAAAACCAATTGTCAGCCTGTTGACGGTTGTGCTTATTTTTGTATCTGTACATAAATTATGAATTAATAAAAATTATTTTGATATTTTTCATCACAAAATGTTTCATCTTCTAATGAACTCCTATGTTGTGGTGAAGTCCTTAAGACTATTTAGACTCGACAAAGGAGGATTTGTCGTTTAGTCCTTAAATCTGTTCGCAACCAAATGATACGTTGTTACCAAGGACAATAACGTTTATCAAGCATAGGTCATTGTGTTCCATATAGGTTGGTTGTCCTCTTAACCAATGAGTGTGGAGACACTGGTATGGCATACAGGTGAGATGTAAGGGTACATCTGCACTGAACGTGACTAACTCTGGAGCTATTTCTGCTGTCAAAATTTGCTTCGATGGAATATGGGTATAAATATCCCTCCAATCTGAGACCGTCACGATGACTTGCAAGCAACTCACTGCACTTAGGCACTGGACTACCTGAATTTTTAATTCAATGACGGAAGGTTGCTGGGTGTAGTCAAGTACTTGACTTGTCGGTGCGTGTGTCAAGATGGGATTGACCACTCCAGTTTAGGAGCTGTGTACAGTCATATTTTAATTTAGCAAAACCTTGACCAGGGTAGTCCTTGTGAGGAGTCACAGGACTGTTTGAGTTAAGCACGATTCGGATGATCTGATCAGGGTTGACAGTTTAACCCTGAGTCATCCTAAACACAGGGGTCAAAAGGATGAATTATACAGTAACCATATTCATGTAGGTTCTGAGTATTGCGATTGTGACTCTTTGATCTATCCGGACATCGGGTACCATTGCTAGATGGTCACTTCGATTAGTACAGAAATTGATTCCTGTGCTACCGACTTAGGTTCGAACCTGCGGGGTCACACACATTAGAGGTTCCTATCTGATCTGATGGCTAACGAAGAGTCCTAATGCTCATGGACTATGAGTTCTATGTGTCTGGAACTCTATGATCGAGAATCAAGATTCTCTGATCATGAGTCCCACATATTTTGGATACCGAGGTCAAGAGTCCCACTGGTTTGGGACTCTTCAATCAGGGTTACATATCGATGAATTCTGATGCCCGATTACCCATCAGATTTGGACTCAATATTTATGAGAGGTTTAATTAGTGATTTGATCGCTAATTAACTCAATTTTATTGAGTAATTATTTTTGGATCAAGTCCAATTGAATTAGATTCAGTTGGGTTTGACCCGATTAGGTTAAGAGTTGACCTAATCGTCGAGATGGTTTGGTCCCTGATTTGATCAAGGGTTGGGCTTAGTCAATTCCTGATTTGATTAAGATTTTATTGAGCTTAATTAAGCCTAATTAAGTTGGATTTAAATTAGTCTAATTGGACTTAACTTATTTGGTTCAATTAGGTTGGTTTAAATATTGAAACCACCTTGACCCAATCTCCATGCGCCACCTCACTTCCATTGCACCCATTTGAATTCATGAGAAGGAACTTCTCATGAATTTTTTCCTCACGCCAAGCCCTCTCCATGCCCTAGTTTAATGTGCCAAATGAATGGATAAGGATGATTGGTTGGCCATTCAAATTTAAAATAAAGTTTGAATTTGAATGGGCAATCAATCTTTGCGCCTTATCCCTTTTTTTACGCCCCATTTATTACATGAGAAAAATGTTTCTCATGAAATCACTCCATGCACAATTTAAGCCACGTCTTATACCTTTAGTGGATAAGGGATGAGTTGGTGTCCATTTGAATTCAAAATTTGATTTTAATTCAAATGTGTAATTACTCATCTTTATCCTTTCTTTTGGATAAGACGTTTGACGTTGTTATAAAAGGAGGAGAAGAGTGGGGCGTGTAAGAAGAAGATTTTTTGGAGAAAAATTCTGAGGTGTGAGGAAGTCTTGTGCATGAGAAGAAAGTCCATATCCTTCCAAGAGAAAAAGAAAGAAAAGAAAGAAAAGTGGGTGCAAGGTTTCCGCTGAGTTCCCTAGAGTTTTAGCCTGGGGTTCGGAAAGTGAGAAAGTGAGCTACGAGTGTCGTGAGCTCACAAAATCTCTGAGAGATCTTCAACATCCTCTCAAGCATGTCTGTTGATGATCTAGAGTGTCTGAAGAATCGACAGACATCAATCAAAGAAGTTCGATCAGCATCGGCTGCCAACAGGGCTCTACAACGAGCTAGCACTCGTGAGGAGTCGATCAGACTAGGAACTTCATGTGGATGATCCACAGAGGCTAGACACACTGTGTGGCTATATCACGATGATCAAACTCTCCCAACGGTGATCAGATTGTGGTGATCTACTATCCGCACAAAGGTATTGTGTTCTGAACACATTACAGTAAAGTATTTACTGTTCGAATTTGAATTTCAAATTTAAATGAATGCATGCTATATATCATATTTAGATCCTAGTATAGGATAAATTTATGTTAATTAATTAGATTAATTAATAAATTTTCACCGTAAAATCATAATTTTGAAAATATTTTAAAATTACTATTTTTCTCCTGCACTGATTTTTCCCACAAATGGTATCAGAGCGGGTTCTTAGATATGATATATATACTTGCATGCGTAGATTAAGTTATAATCTAAAAGTTTAAATTTGAAATTTAAAATTCAAAATTTAAAATTTGAATTTTGAAAGTTGTTCGAAATTTAAAATTTAAAAATTTGAAATTCAAAATTTGAAATTTAAATTTTGAAATTTGAAATTTGAAATTTAAAATTCAAAAATTTGAAATTCAAAATTTAAAATTCAAAATTTGAAATTCAAAATTTGAAATTGAAAAAATTTGAAATTTGAAATTTAAAATTTGTTTGAAATTTGAAATTCAAAATTTAAAATTTGAAATTTAAATTTTAAAATTGATATATTTAGATATACTTGATCCAAGTAGCAAGTAATCGAATTGGGTTGGTTGCCAAGGCCGTCCGGTCATAGGAGAAAAGCAGGGTTTAAAGGCCCTCTCCTCCCATTCGATGGGGTCTCCTATGGCAGTAGGGGTGCCGCTGTAATTATATCCCATGCAGATGAAGCAGTGAAAAGAATTAATTATAAAGATTCAATTATGAAATTTATCATGAATGTGTTAGATTAGATCTAAAGAAATATTCATGATTTATTTTGATTGAGTTATTTTCTGTTATGTAATTAGCAATAGAATTGCTATTTATGAAATGTGCTGATCTATTTGTGAAATGAGTCAACATATTTGGTGAACAGAAAATAAAACCTTTCAAATTTGAAAATTATTTTTGAAATATCAAACCCTAACCCATCAGTCCAAATACTTAATTAAAAGAATTAAGTGTTGTCTAGTAGGTCTAGAATTGTGAATTAAGACCTAAGACAATTGCATAAACTTATGGGTCAATGGATTAGATGGATTAGGTCCATAATTGGGTTAGACCTAAGGTTAGCTTAAAGAAATAGACTAAATTAGAGTAATTGATTAAATCTAATCAAAAGTTGAATTAGATTAGGTCAAGGATACTCTAGACTCAACTCCAATAGTTGTAGTTGAATGGGTCCATGTCTTTAACTAGACCAAGATGGACTTAATTCATGGCTACGCAGTGGAACCCTATTTACTAAGTTGATCAAATTAAAACTAATGAACTGGTTGGTGTCCAAGGTAAGTTTGGTAGTTTGACCAGTGGTTTTTAAGTGGGAGCTACTCGCAGTGATTCGATCTCTGACGAGTTAATGGCTTATCCCCACCACTGATCTCACTTACCTGGCCAATCTGATGAATTAGATTTTGATTAGATCACTTGGTGATTAGGGCTCACCCATGTCATTAGGTAAATCAGTTTAACTGATTTAGGTGCTCCTAATGCCAGCTTTAATTAAATTCTTTTTTAATCTGACTTGGTGAAGTCAGTGGGAGGATTGAAATTGGCTGGATATTTTTTTCTCATCTATCCTTTAATAAAATTCTCAAAAATTATTAGGTCCCTAAAAATGATTAAGTTATATTGATAACTAAGTCATAGCCTCCCATTAAGTGAGTGATAATGAGTCCATTAGTTTAATAATCATTGGAGGCCCAAAGGCCTGGTGCTTATTGACTGATGGAATTATCATTCATAATATGATAATTTGGTTTGAGTCTTTCTGATGGTGATCAGGTTGGCCGGCCGAAGTCGGGCCTGATCATTTATTGGTCCGATTCACCAAATCAAATCATGTTAATGGTTGGACCTAACCAGATCTTTTCAGTGGAGGCCAAAGCCTACTGATTAGGTTCTGGGGCAAAATCAATTACTAGAAGTTGTTTAGAGAAACAACTGGTTATGAACCTACCCATAGATGCACATGGGTTGACCAACCAAAGTTGGGCTCGTGTGTAGTCTGTGTGGATTCTAGTACCCACTAAGAAATTAAAGTAATTCTTTGAATTGGAGGTTGAGGCTACCAGTTCATAAAAATACAGGGAGAAACTTTAGACTAAAGTCCAAGTCTTTAGTATTTATAATTTATGTACTAATAGAGGTCTGATTTTCCTTTATGCAGCTATGGCCACTACCCTGTCGCTCCGATCATTATTAGATAATGACAATCTCATGGGACCTAATTTCGATAGCTGGTATCAAAAATTAAAAATCATCCTTGAGCATGAGCAGATCCTTTATATAGTAACGGATCCGGCACCTGAGGAGCCGCCCCGAATGTTAGAGGGACGGTCCGAGATACTTATCAAAAGTGGCTCAACGATCGCACCACCGTTCGATGCATTATGCTGGCGGCAATGAATGATGAGTTCAGCCACAGGTTCGAGAACACCCAGCCACAAGAGATGCTTCAAATATTGAACGACTTCTTTGGCATGCCTGACGATGTTGAAAGACACAAAACTAGTTGTGCCATTTTCAATGCTCGGATGAGGGATGGAGCCTCAGTCACTGATCATGTATTATACATGATCGAAATGATTGAGCACCTAAGTAAACTGGACTTTTCCCTGCACGAGCAGCTCGGTAAGGATACGATCCTTAATTCATTGCCCAAGTCCTTCCTCCCCTTCCTTACTCATTTTCGGATGACCAAGCCTGCAGTGAACTTCCACGGCTTGTTGGGGTTGCTGCAGAACTTTGAGAAGGATCAACAGCTCCATAAGGAGTCGGTGAATATTGTGGGAGGGTCTTCTTCTGGTCGTCGACCCTTTAAGAAAGGGAAGAAGAAGAACAAGAAGAAGAAGAATAAGAAGGTGCAGCTGCATGCTGGGACATCTGCACAGGGTCAGACCAAGAAGCGCAAGCCCGACCAGAGCCAGGCGGAGTGCTTCTTTTGCAAGAAGCAAGGGCACTGGAAGAGGAACTGTCCTCTATACATTGCCTCCCTGGACCCGAACAGATCGAAGAAGAAGCAAGGTACTTATATGATAACACCTTGCAACTTTTTCATTTGTGATACTACTGCCGGGTATTGGATACCGGAAGCCCTTATCATATTTGCAATTCGATGCAGGGTCTGCAGGTCAGTAGGAGATTTGATGAAGGTGAGAGATTCCTGAACGTTGGAGATATAAGCAAAGTTTCAGTTCTAGCATTAGGAATCATGAACCTTGTAATCAATTCTCAAAACATAATTCTGAGTGAATGTCACTATTGTCCAAGCTTTTTATTAATATTATTTCTATAGGCCTTTTGGCCATGAACGGTTATCAATTTTTAATAAAAGAAAATGTTTGCAATATCATTTTGAATGGTGTTACAATGTTTGTTGGACAACTTAATAATAGAATTTACTTTCTATCACAACCTATTAATGTGGTTCAAACCTCCGGTAAATACCCTAGAATAGATAATATGTCAGAAGTCTACCTTTGGCACTGTAGGCTAGGTCATATCAATAAGAACAGGATAAACAGATTGGCTCAAGAAGGAATTCTTGAAGTAGGTGATTGTGAATCACTTCCAGCCTATGAGTCCTGTCTTCTTGGTAAAATGACCAAATCACCTTTTACTGGAAAAGGTGAGCGAGCCAGTGAACTCTTGGGTCTGGTACATTCTGATGTATGTGGACCCATGAACTCAAGTGCAAGAGATAGATATTTCTACTTCATAACCTTCACAGACGACCTATCGAGGTATGGGTATGTCTATTTAATGAAGCATAAATCGGAGTCGTTTGAAATGTTCAAACTATTCTGAAATGTGGTAGAAAAACAAACTGGAAAGTGTATTAAAACTCTTCGATCTGATCGAGGAGGTGAATATCTTTCCAATGATTTTCTGACATATCTTGGGGAGAATGGGATTCTCTCTCAATGGACTCCTCCTGGAACACCACAACATAATGGTGTATCTGAAAGGAGGAATCAGACCTTGTTAGACATGGTTCGATCTATGATGGGGTTTGCTGCTCTGTCGATCTTTCTCTGGAGATATGCGCTCGAATCGGCTTGTTACCTTCTAAATAGAGTTTCGAGTAAATCTGTAACCAAAATGCCATATGAGATATGGATAGGACGTAAGCCAGTACTCTCGCACCTTAGGATTTGGAGGTGTCCGGCTTATGTTAAATGCTTAATTATGGACAAGCTTGGATCTAGGTCTGACAAGTGTAATTTTATAGGGTACCTAAAAGAGACCAAAGGGTATTACTTCTACCTAGCTGATGAGCCAAAAGTATTTGTCAGCCTTAAGGCAATCTTTTTGGAAAAAGAGTTCCTTGGTGAAGGGACTGTTGCCTCTAAGGTCGAACTTGACGAAGTTCGACAGATGGAAAAATCGACACAAGTTGCTGAATCTGAACCGGATTTGGTTAGATCAGATCCGGAGCCCATTGTTCAAGCACCCTTAAGGCGATCTGGTAGAGTACCACGTCAACCGGATAGATACTATGGTTTCTTGGTCTGGGATGACGATCCTATCGAACTTGATGAAAATGATGAAGATCCGATCACCTACATGGATGCAATGCAGAGATCTGACTCTGAGAAATGGCTAGAGGCCATGAAATTCGAAATGGAGTCCATGAAGGTCAACGATGTGTGGACATTGGTTGACCCACCCGAAGGAGTAAAACCCATAGGGTGTAAATGGGTCTTCAAGAGTAAGAGAGGCACAGATGGAAAGGTGAAAACCTATAAAGCCCGTCTGGTTGCCAAGGGATATCGTCAACGTTATGGTATAGACTATGATGAGATGTTTTCTCCTGTGGCAATGCTCAAATCCATTCGGATTATGCTTGTGATAGCTACCCATCTGGACTATGAAATCTGACAGATGGATGTGAAAAAAGCTTTCCTAAATGGAGAGCTGGATGAAGAGGTGTATATGATACAACCTGAAGGATTCACATCCACAGATGAGTCTAAGGTGTGCAGGCTACAGAGATCCATTTATAGACTTAAGCAGGCATCACGGAGTTGGAACATACGTTTTGATAAGACGATCAAGACGTATGGCTTCGTTAAGAACAGAGAAGAGCCCTGTATTTATAAGTGGGCTAATGATCCAGTAGTAGTATTTCTTGTATTGTATGTGGATGACATTCTCTTAATCGGGAATGATGTCCCTGCATTACAGGGAATAAAGATTTGGCTGTCGTCACAGTTCTCCATGAAGGATCTGGGAGAAGCTTCCTACATCCTAAGGATGAAGATCTATAGGGATAAATCTAAAAGGTTGCTTGATTTATCTCAGTCCACGTATATTGATACTATGTTGAAGAGGTTCAGCATGGAGAATTCCAAGAAAGGCTATCTTCTGATAGGCCATGGAATTTCTCTCTCGAAGAGGGATTGTCCGACAACACCTCAAGAGAGAGAGCGTATGGGTAGGATTTCATATGCTTCGACAGTAGAATCTATCATGTACGTCATGACATGTACATGACCAGATGTGGCATACTCACTAGGGGTAGTGAGTAGATACTAATATGATCCAGGGGAGAATCACTGGAAGGTTGTTAAAACCATCCTGAAGTATTTAAGAAATACTAAGGACCAGTGGCTTGTTTATGGTGAATCAAACTTGAGACTTATAGGGTTTACAGACTCTAGTTTCCAGTCTGATCATGATGACAGCAAAAGTATGTCGGAATTTATTTTTACCCTTAATGGTGGGGCTATCTGCTAGAAAAGTTTCAAGCAGCACACAGTGGCTGATTCAGTTTGCGAGGTGGAGTATGTCACTGCATCAGATACTGCTAAAGAAGTGGTGTGGCTGAGAAAATTCATCACCAAGCTCGGAGTAGCACCTTCCCTTATTGGTCCAGTTCTGCTCTACTGTGATAGCTCTGGAGCCATTGCTCAGGCGAAGGAACCAAAGGCACACCAGCAGATGAAGCATATTCTGCGCCGCTACCATCTCATTCGAAAAATTATGGATCGAGGTGACATCGATCTTCAAAAGATCGACGGGAAGGAGAACCTGGCCGACCCATTCACTAAAGCCATTACGGTGAAGGAGTTCGACAACTACAAGTCGAAGATGGGTATTAGATACTGCACCGATTGGCTTTAGGCCAAGTGGAAGATTGTTGGGAATAGTGTCCCAAAGCCAATTATCAGCCTGTTGATGGTTGTGCTCATTTTTATATTTGTACATGAATTATGAATTAATAAAAATTATTTTGATATTTTTCATCACAAAATGTTTCATCTTCTAATGAACTCCTATGTTGTGGTGAAGTCCTTAGGACTATTTAGACTCGACAAAGGAGGATTTGTCGTTTAGTCCTTAAATCTGTTCACGACCAAATGATACGTTGTTACCAAAGATGACAACGTTTATCAAGCATAGGTCGTTGTGTGCCATATAGGTTGGTTGTCCTCTTAACCAATGAGTGTGGAGACATTGGTATGGCATACAGGTGAGATGTAAGGGTACATCTGCACTGAATGTGACCAACTTCGGAGCTATTTCTGCTGTCAAGATTTGCTCCGATGGAATATGGGTATAAATATCTCTCCGACCTGAGACTGCCATGGTGACTTGCAAGCAACTCACTGCACTTAAGTACTGGACTACCTGAATTTTTAATTCAGTGACGGAAGGTTGCTGGGTGTAGTCAAGTACTTGACTTATCGGTGCATATGTCAAGATGGAATTGACCACTCCAGTTTAGGAGCTGTGTACAGTCATGTTTCAATTTAGCAAAACCTTGGCCAGGGTAGTCCTTGTGAGGAGTCACAGGACTGTTTGAGTTGAGCATGATTCGGATGATCTAATCAGGGTTGACAATTTAACCCTGAGTCATCCTAAACACAGGGGTCAAACGGATGAATTATACAGTAACCATATTCATGTAGGTTCTGAGTGTTGCAATTGCGACTCTTCGACCTATCCGAACATCGGGTACCATTGCTAGATGGTCACTTCGATTAGTACAGAAATTGGTTTCTGTGCTACCGGCTTAAGTTCGAACCTGTGGGGTCACACACATTAGAGATTTCTATCTGATCTGATGGCTGATGAAGAGTCTTAATGCTTATAGACTATGAGTTTTATATGTCTGAGACTCTGTGATCGAGAATCAGGATTCTCTGATCATGAGTCCCACACATTTTGGGTACCGGGGTCAAGAGTCCCACTGGTTTGGGACTCTTCGACCAGCGTTACATATCGATGAATTCTGATGTCCGATTACCCATTGAATTTGGACTCAATATTTATGAGAGGTTTAATTAGTGATTTGATCACTAATTAACTCAATTTGATTGAGCAATTATTTTTGGATCAAGTCCAATTGAATTGGATTCAGTTGGGTTTGACCCGATTAGGTTAAAAGTTGACCTAATCGTCGAGATGGTTTGGTCTCTGATTTGATCAAGGGTTAGGCTTAGTCAATTCCTGATTTGATTAGAATTTTATTGAGCCCAATTAAACCTAATTAAGTTAGATTTAAATTAGTCTAATTGGACTTAACTTATTTGGTTCAATTAGGTTGGTTTAAATATTGAAACCCCCTTGACCCAATCTCCATGCGCCACCTCACTTCCATTGCACCCATTTGAATTCATGAGAAGGAACTTCTCATGAATTTTTTTCTTATGCCAAGCCCTCTCCATGCCCCACTTTAATGTGCCAAATGAATGGATAAGGATGATTGGTTGGCCATTCAAATTCAAAATAAAGTTTGAATTTGAATGGGCAATCAATCTTTGCGCCTTATCCCTTTTTTTACACCCCATTTATTACATGAGAAAAATATTTCTCATGAAATCACTCCATGCACAATTTTAGCCACGCCTCACACCTTTAGTGGATAAGGGATGAGTTGGTGTCCATTTGTATTCAAAATTTGATTTGAATTCAAATATGTAATTACTCATCTTTATCCTTTCTTTTGGATAAGACGTTTGACATTGTTATAAAAGGAGGAGAAGAGTGGGGCGTGTAAGAAGAAGATTTTTTGGAGAAAAATTTTGGGGCGTGAGAAAGTCTTGTGCGTGAGAAGGAAGTCCATATCCTTCCAAGAGAAAAAGAAAGAAAAGAAAGAAAAGTGGGTGCAAGGTTTTCGATGAGTTTCCTAGAGTTTTAGCCTGGGGTTCGGGAAGTGAGAAAGTGAGCTACGAGTGTCGTGAGCCTACAAAATCTTAGGGAGATCTTCAACATCCTCTGAAGTATGTCTATTGATGATTCGAAGTGTCTGAAGAATCGACAGACATCAATCGAAGGAGTTCGATCAGCATCGATCGCCAAAAGGGTTCTACAATGAGCTAGCACTCGTGAGGAGTCGATCAGATCGGAAGCTTCATGTGGATGATCTATAAAGGTCAAACACACTGTGTGGCTGCATCACGATAATCAATCTCTCCCAACGGTGATCAGATTGCGGCGATCTACTACCCGCACAAAGGTATTGTGTTCTGAACACATTACAGTAAAGTATTTACTATTCGAATTTAAATTTCAAATTTAAATGAATGCATACTATATATCATATTTAGATCCTAGTGTAGGATAAATTTATGTTAATTAATTAGATTAATTAATAATTTTTCACTGTAAAATCATAATTTTAAAAAAAAATTAAAATTATCATTCTACCCCTGCACTGATTTTCCCCACAGCCACTAGGTTAGTCATAATTGTTATGACTATGTCAAGTTAAGTTTAATGAGACCTAAATAAATCTCTCTAAGAAAATATTAAGTCTAGATCTTCCACCATTGTGGATGTGCGGGCCCTTTCCGGGGTTGATTGTTCTCGGCTGGTTACAGTGGCTCAGATGCATCGGGAAGACGTAACCATGTCCATTAGGTATTGGATGCTACGGATTAGAGGATGGGTTGGGCTCAATATTTCGGATACAATGAGGGACCCAATCAGAAATCTAGTTTGTACAAATGGTCGGTGTAACTTAACTAAGGATTGGAGCAATATCCCGGACACGGTGAGCTTCATGAATTAGAGACCAAATTTTGGGTGCATCATGATTAGAGAATCATTGGACAAAAGTTGTCCACTCATCGGTTGATCCATCATCAATAACTGTTAGGTAAGGTGGTGAGCCAGTTGGTGAGACTGCACCACCCATTAAAAATTACTGATCACGGAGATTTTCACATCTCTACCAAGGGAGTGTAGGGATCTGAGAAAATAGTGGGAGCCTAATTTATTTAAAAATAAAAATCCTAAATAAATTGATTGAGTCTAATTATAAAATCTAACTAGAAACTTTTGACTCTCTACAGGAAACATGTCTGCCTCAAACCCCTTGACCAAAATTCTAGACACCCATAGACTGACTGGACCCAATTTCAAGGACTGGTTAAGGAACTACAGAATTATTTTGGGTTTCAAAAAATTAACTCATGTCTTGGACCAGGACCCACCTGCCATACCAGCATGTCCGACTGCTGAACAGAGAGCGTCTCTGAAAAAGTGGACGGATGATGATAACAAAGCAAGGTACTACATGTTGGGTGCAATGTCTGATGACTTGCAGTGCCAACATGAGAATATTTTGACTACCCGCCAAATGTTGGCTCACCTACAAAAGTTATTTGGTGAACAGAGTCACGCAGCCAAGTATCAAGTCTGTCAAAGACTTTTTAAGGCCAAGATGTGTGATGGGCAGTCAGTCCAAGATCATTGTTTGACAATGATCAAGGATCTTGAGGAGCTTGAGAAGCTCGGTATCATCTTAGACAAAGATTTTCAGATTGATGTGATCCTTCAGTCCTTGTCTGATACATATGGTCAGTTCATCATGAACTTTCATATGCATAAGATGCAGTGTACCTTGGTCGAGTTAATGAACATGCTGGTTACGGCTGAGCTTTCTATGAAAGATTCAAAAGGCTCAGTTCTTGCTGTGGAGCGGACTTCTTCCAAGAGAAAGTCTTTTGGAAAGAAAAAGAGGTCAGCGAAGAAACAGAAGGTGGATGGAAAGAAGAGGAAGCAAAACTGTCCTCAGTACCTGGCCACCCTAAAGAATAAGAAGGATGATCCTTCTAGAGGTATGCTCATTTTAGAATCTAATCTTATGATTTCTTCTGCATCCAGTTGGGTGCTTGACTCTGGTTCTAGTGCTCATTTGTGCACTTCTATGCAGGGTCTTGAGGAGAGCAGGAGGCTGAGGGATGGGAAGATGATCCTACACATCAGGAATGGAGTAAGAGTTGCTGTCGTGGCCGTAGGAACCTACCCTCTGCGATTACCGTTAGGATTAGATTTATTTCTTAGAGACTGTTATTATGTGCCTACAGCAAGCAGAAATTTAATTTCTGTTTCATGTTTAGCACAAGAAGGCTATGTGATTAGCTTTCATAAGGACCATTGTAATATTTTTTATGAAAATAATAAAGTTACAGATGGTTTTCTTATTAACAATCTCTATCAGCTACATATTGATATATCTATATTTAATATTGAGCAAAATGTGAATGCCATAAGAATTAAAAGGCCTAGAGATAGTCTAAATGATAGGTATCTGTGGCACCTAAGGCTAGATCATATAGCGGAAGACAGGGTTAACAAATTGGAGAAATTCGGGCTATTGAGTTTATTGACTTTCGAGTCATATCCAGTTTGTGAATCATGCCTTCAAGGCAAAATGACCAAGCTTCCTTTTGTGGGACATCGGGAAAGGGCCACAGACCTACTTGCCCTAGTATATATGAATGTGTGCAGCCCATTTGATGTGCCGGCTAGAGACAACTACATCTACTTTATTACCTTTACCGATAATATGTCTGGTACAGATATGTATTTCTAATGAAACACAAGTCTGAAGCTTTTGAAAAGTTCAAAGAATTCAAACATGAGGTAGAAAAACAAACAGAAAAGCCCATTAAGATTCTTTGATTAGATCGAGGAGGTGAATACCTTAGTCGGGAGTTCCTAGACTATCTTAAGGACAATGGCATAGTATCTCAATGGACTCCACCTGGAATGCCTCAACTCAACGAGATTTCAGAATGAAGAAATCGGACCCTATTAGATATGGTCCGTTCCATGATGAGCTTCACGGACCTCCCTGAATTTTTTTGGGGATATTGTCTCATGATAGTAATTTATGTATTGAATAGGGTTCCCTCTAAAATCGTTCCTACCACACCATATAAGATATGGCATGGTAAGAAGCCAAGTCTGAATCATCTCAGAATTTGGGATTGTCTGGCTCATGTCAAGAGACAACAGGCGGACAAGTTAGAGTTCAGATCTTTTAGAGCTCGGTTTATAGGATATCCTAAAGAGTCATTAGGATACTATTTCTATATTCTGGAAGACCACAATGTGATTGTGAGTCGAAATGCTATTTTTCTTGAAAAATAGTTTATTCAAGATGGTGGCATCGGAAGAATAGTTAAGCTCAAGGAGAATGTCTCCCAAGAGCAATGAGCTCAAGAACCTGAGGAACCTAATCAATCAGAACCAGTCCCAATACAACCTCTTCCACCTCGTAGATCGACTAGGATTTCTCATCCTCCTGAAAGGTACTTAGGTACCATACAAGAGGAAGTAGAGAAAATGTTCCTCACGAAAAATAGGGCTCATGGTGATGACCCCAAGACCTATGACGAGGCGATATTAGATATCGACTCCGAGAAATGGTTAGAGGCAATGAGATCAAAAATTGACTCGATGCACTCAAACCAAGTCTGGACTTTGGTAGATCCACCTGAAGGTATTGTACCTATTGGGTGTAAATGAATCTTCAAGAGAAAAATAGGTATAGATGGGAATGTGGAGACATTCAAAGCTAGGCTCGTAGCAAAAGGTTATAGTCAGTGCGAAGGCATTGACTATTAGGATACCTTTTCGTCCGTAGCCATGCTAAAATCCATCTGCACATTGCTTGCTATTGCAGCCTATTTTGATTATGAAATATGGCAGATGGACGTGAAAATGACGTTCTTAAATGGACATCTTGAGGAAGATATCTATATGGAACAGCCGCTTAGTTTCACATCCAGTGATGATGATCACAAGATCTACAAGCTGCAAAGGTTCATTTATGGACTTAAGCAAGCATCTCGGAGTTGGAATACTCATTTCAATGATGTCATCAAAATGTTTGGTTTCATCAAGAATGAGGAGGAACCATGTGTGTTCAAAAAGATCAGTGGGAGCGCAGTTATCTTTCTCGTATTGTATGTAGATGATATCCTCCTAATTGGGAATGACATTCCCATGTTGACCTCAGTCAAAGTTTGGTTGTCTAAGAAGTTCTCTATGAAAGATCTAGGAGAGGCATCATTTATACTGGGTATTAAGGTCTATAGAGATAGACCAAATAGGATGCTCGGACTTTCACAGAAGATGTACATAGAGGAGGTGCTAAAAAAATTTAGCATGAAAAACTCCAAAAGAGGTTTATTACCTTTTAGACATGGCATTCATCTCTCCAAGAAGATGTGCCCTAGCACACCTGAGGAGATTGAACGCATGAGCAAGATCCCTTATGCTTCGGCAATAGGGAGCCTCATGTATGCCATGCTATGTACACGACCTGATATAGCCCATGCTGTGAGTGTCACAAGCAGATATCAGTCGAATCCAGACGAAGAGCACTGGACTTCTGTGAAATGTATCCTTAAATACTTGAGAAGGACTAAGGATATGTTTCTAGTCTTTGGGAATGAAGAACTCCAGATTCAGGGATATACAGACTCAGACTTTATGTCTGATATAGATGATCGAAAGTCAACATCTGAGAGTTTGTTCATTTGCAATGATGGTGCAGTCAGCTGGAAGAGTTTCAAGCAGACGGTGATTTCTAATTCCACCATGGAGGCAGAGTACATTGCTACATCGAAAGCTACGAAGGAGGTATTCTGGTACAAGAAGTTTACCGCAGAGCTTGGAGTGATGTCATCAGATGCCATGCCTCTTTACTGCGACAATAATGGTGCCATAGCCCTAGCTAAGGAGCCATGGTCTCACCAGAAGTCCAAGCACATTGAGCGACGATTCCATCTGATCCGTGATTACCTCGAAAAGGGTTATATCGAGGTCAAGAGAGTCGACTCCACAGATAATGTGGTAGACCCACTGACTAAGCCATTAGACCAACAGAAGATCGAAGCCCACCTTGAGAAGATGGGACTTAGATATGTAGCCAATTGACATTAGATCAAGTGGGAGTTTGTTAGATGTGTGCCCTAGATGCTAGATTGACTGAAATATTCCTGTACAAATCTAAGGGCAAATTTATAATTTTGACTATAAATAAATAAAAGGGTTATTCTTCTATCACATTGTGTACATTGTGTCTGTGATACATCTTTTGAGTTAGTAAGAATGTAAATTCATATTTTCAAGAGTTGAAAATTTAAGGCATGAATTTACATAACTAACTCATAAACAGCTCCTGACCATAGGATCATCATGAAGATGGTGATCGATCCGGAAGGTTGGTGTACGATCGCTTCCTTAGGGTAGATGTGTCTTGAGTCTACGGTGTGGAGATACCGGAGTGAGAGGACAGGTATTCATTGAGAATGAGAGTACTGAGTGTGACCATATCAAGCAGTCATAAGGAAGTCTACCTTCTCGTCGATGACTAGCTCGATGCTGCAGTTGTGTGTCTAGTTCTTTGACCTGAGGTGCATCAACAGTTCACCTTGAGTGTGTTATAGTTTGACTACACCATAACTCGGTCTTCTAGCTATTCGAAACCTTGAGGTGTATGTTGGCTGCAGCATGTTCATTGTAGGAACCAGATCGCACCAAGATAGGATATATCAACCTCGGTAGATGAGAGGAGTAGTCCTATGGTGATTGAAAGATCGAGTCCTTAAGCCCATGGCCATGGCAGAGTAAAATAATGAAAAAAAAGTTTTTCATTAAGGTTTTACATCAGACTCAGATCGATCGATTAATTCATATGACTGATGTTGGGTTTGACGAGTTCACCTTAACCCTAATTCAGTCGGGACTCATGATAGAAAAACTCAATCACACAGGTAGTTGCATCGAGAGGTTCATCTTCAGTTCTGATGGGTTGCCACCGCATACTGCTAGGTATCACTGGTGGATTTTGGGAGCAATTAGAATGATATTGATGATCGATCATTCTAATTGTCTGAATCAGAAGAGTTCTGGTCCTTCGAAAGGAGTTTCGATGATGTCGATGATGAGATCATGACATGTCTCATTATCATATGGAATCGAACCTAACTGGGTCACACAAACAAGGATTAGGGTCTGGATGTCATCAATTGGGCTAACTCAATTGATTTGGATTAGATCCAATTAGGTTCAAGGAAATCGTGCTAGCACACGATTGAGCCTAACTTTCTCCTCATGTAATCTTTTCTGTCTCTACTAAGCCAAATGTGATTTGACTCATCCAGAGAACTTTAGAAAGATTTCTCTCTATCTAAATAAAGCTTGTCCAGCTCAGAAAAGGCTTGTCTTAATTCATGAGATGAATTTAAGATAACACCTGCTAATTTCTAGCACCTGCCAATTTCATTTTAGGACATCTGTCAAAAGTTGACATATGGGTCTTAAACTGAAGAGGGCTCATTGAAGGATTTTTGTAGAGTGTCCACATGCCAAAATCTAATTGAATTGGGTGCCATAATCAGATTATGGCTTGAGCCCAATTGGATTTAAGTGGGCGCCCCAAATGGATAAGAACCAAAGAGTCCTGATAAACTTGGACTCTTTGGTGCCACCTTGATTGAGCTTATCCATTGTTGGCACCAACTTAGGAGAGAGGGTGGGGGTTTTTATCTGATGTGATCAGATGACATCACTCCACCAATCAAAATTTTTTCAAAATTTATTAGAATTTTCTGATTGGTTGAATGATGTGGCACTGCGCAGCATACAGGGTCTATATAAACCCTGCTGCGCCTAGGGTTTCATGAAAGAAATTATTTTATGCATAAAACCCAATAACTACCATCCCCTATCCTATTCTCTACATCCTCCCTGCTCTCCTTCCTCTCTTCTTCATGTCCAAAAAGTTGGATGTCCATCTGGCAGAGATATAAGGCGTGGTGACGCCTGGAACAGAAGGCTGCAGTACATCTTCGACAGGCTGCTGCTCCAACTTCAGAAGGAGTTCTGAAGCACTTCCTAATCAGATTTAGATCTAATTTTTGGAGCATAGATTTGTGAGGAGAAGATGTTCTAGATCCTACCTGAGTGGATACCAGTAGAGGCCAGGTGCTTGCATGGCTACATCAGAACCTCGGGCTGTGCAGAGATCATCTACTGGGTAATCAGATTACCCTTAAAGTATTTCTTTTTTTATCATAGTTTTAGATTTTAAATATTAGATAATAAAATTAGATCTAGGGAATTAGATCTAAAATATGTAGGATAAATTTTTTTAAAATTATTCCATCCCAGATTTGATGAAATCTGGAAGATCCTACGCGGAGAAAGCATTTTTCCTCCTTCATGTATGGCTATATCATCTTTATCAAAGGATAGCTCACGAAACTACTCACCTGTTAGATGTATATCCTAGAAGTAAATGT
The DNA here is from genome assembly GCF_000442705.2 of Elaeis guineensis. Lineage (NCBI taxonomy): Eukaryota > Viridiplantae > Streptophyta > Magnoliopsida > Arecales > Arecaceae > Elaeis > Elaeis guineensis. The sequence continues at coordinate 18,128,365 of NC_026007.2, read as the reverse complement.
GACTGACACATTATAATAAATCTAAGATATAATTTTATACTTAATTCATTAATTTGATCAATAAAGGCAAGTTTGATTTTCATTCAAGTATGATGTGTCCTTGAATCATCCATGAAATTAATATATCAATACATATTCTCAAAGTATTGAGAATTAGTAACATATATATAATTTTTAAATACTTCTGATCATAGTATCATCATGAAGATGGTGATTGATCTAGATAGACCGACATACAGATCACTTCCTTCGGGATAGATGAGTCTCTGGTCTACAATATAGAGACATTGAGCGATGAGTATGGATAGTTGTTAGAGAATAACTAGTACTGAGCATGATCATATGAGAGATCACTTGAATTTTTACTCGATCGTTAGTGATTATCTTGATGCTGTAGTTGTATAAATAGTCCTTTGATCTGCGATGGTATATTCACTACTGAAGTTTGACTGACACATAAATATGATCTTAATAAGTTTTTATGGTAGATATTGATGACAGTTAGTCCAATGCAGGAGTAGGATGCATATTTAGATGAAATCTATCGATCTTGATAAAGAAGAGTAGTCCTATAGGATTTGACAGACTAAGTCCGAGAGTCTATAGCTATAGCAGTATGATTGATGGAAAAAAATTTTCATAAAGACCACAATTGGACTTGAGCTGATCGAATCTATCATATGACTGATGAGGAGGTTTGACGATTTATTCATGACCTGCCATCTAGTCAGAACTCATGATAAAGGAACTGAATCACATATGAACTACACTTTAAAATTTTTTTTCGATTCTCCTAGGTTACCACTACATACTATTAGGTATTTCTGATGGATGGTGAGAGCTTATTAGGGTTGTTCAGAATCGACAATCTTTGATGAGTTGAGTGAAACTGTTCTGATCTATTGAAAAAAATTTCAATGATGCTATGATAAAGATCATTATATATCTCACTATCAGATAAAATTAAACCTATAGGGTCATACAACAAAGGGATTAGATCTGAAATAAGTAATTAGACTTACAAAGTCTCAATTGGATTTAGAAAAATTCTATTGGATTTAGGATAATCTTGCTAGTACATGGTTGAACATAATTTTTTCTTTGCATTTGAATTTTTTATTTGATAAGATTAATTTAAATTTAATTACTTGCTAATAATCTAAATAAATTAGATTCATTGGACTCTAATTATTGGATCCTCGAGTTTTGGATCAAATAGATTAAGAGTTTAAACCCTTAATCAATTTTCTTGATAGTTTTGATTGGATGCCACTTAATTTGATCAAGTTCAGCGTGCACATACTAGAGAGGGCATGTGGATCTGATTGGGGTGTCCCATGGCAACCATGTGGCATGTGTATTTGTGGATGCAAGGGCTCCAAAAGTTGGCACCTAAAGAATCTCCTAAAGGGGGTCAAATAACTAAAGGAATAAGGATTCCTAATGCAAGTAAGACTTGTATTAAGTGGTAGTTTGATTTTAAATAGGATTCAAACCTTATGCCTATTTAAAGGGGCCTTCTTTAAGACTCTTTAGCTCTAAATTTCAGTGGCCATATCTCTCTTAGAAGCTCCCCATGCCCCCTCTCTCTTCTCCCCTTGAAGTCTAACGCCCAAGGTGTTGGGTGTCCCACTTCTTCACACCTAAGAGGAGTTTGGGTGTCTCTTTGCTTGCTGATTTTTCAATCCTTGATTGCTTCATAATCAAGAAAAGAAATATGAGAGAAGAAGAGAAGAAAAGATCAAAAAAATGATCAAAGAGTTGATCATGATCCTGATTTCGTTCAGATCTGCAGGCTGATTGTTCTTAGAGAAGAAGGATCAACACAAAAAAGACTGTTCCAGACTGATCCTGAGTGGATATCCAAGGAAGTCAAGTACTTGCACAGCTAAGAGAGAACCTACTCTCTTTTAAATCTAGATTTGAAAAAAAAAATTATAAAATAAGTATGTGATTCCATCACATATTCAATTTCATCATAAAATTCAGCATGTGTTCAATTTCAGCATATAAAGTAGATCCTTGTGTTCTATATTTTAAGCATATATGATTTACATTAAAAAAAATTTTAATCTTCTATTCTGTTATGTTATTTAAAAAATAAATTGAAACATACATGCATGTTCCGACACCAAATTTTAACAGTGGTATCCGAGCCACAAGTTTTATATGCATGAAATTGACATACATATTTTAAAAAGAGTTTTAAAATCTGATTTTTCTTGATACATGATATTTATAGATAATTATTTTGAATTTAAAATTTATTTTAGATTTAATTTTTAGATCATATAGTTGATATATGTTAGCATGCATAGATCTGAATTTTATTCTAGAATGGTTTCAAGTTCATGTTTATGCGATATATAGACGCATGTATAAAATTTAAAAATTAATTTGATCTGATTTATGATTCATATATGAGATATATGATTATATATTTATATCTAAAAATTATTTTCAATATGATTCATGATTTGTATATGAGATATATGACATCATGTTATGATCTAAATTTTTGTTTAGATTTAAATTTTACATACATATATGAGATATATACTTGTATATTAAGTTTGAAAATTAGTTTCATGATTTCAAACTTATCTTTTATATAAAAAATTTAGATCTAAAATTTAATTTTAAAATCTAAAATTTATGTTTATGTATGAGAGTTTTGGTCATGAAAAAATAAAAAAAAAGGTCATGTAATCAGATTGCATCTAGAATTTTTGATTTGAATATAATGGATCTAATTTAATTAAGTAATTGATCAAACTAAGTCAAGTGTTGATTAGGATTAGGTCAATTAAGTTATAAGATCAAGTGATTATTGTTGATCAAATCGATTGAATCTCATTTATAGAATCGATTAACTTAAGGACCTAATTCGACTCGATGGCTTGAGCCTAATTCGCTTAAGCTAACCTATTTGGATTAATTGACCTATTAGTGTCTAAGGCAAATAATTGAGAGGTGATTATTTAATTGGTTCCATTCACTGATTTGACCAATTTATTGGTGTCTAAGAAAAGCAACGGGGAGACCCCGATCGATCTCCACTTACCTGGCCAATTTGGAAGATTGAGTCCTGAATAAGGTTGCTTAGTGATTTGGTTTAACCCATGCCGATTAGATTGGTCATATGATGACTGATTAGATGAGACCTAAACTTAAACCTCTTCATAAATATTAAGTCCATAGGTCTTCCACCGTTGTAGATGTGCGGTGTACTACTGGTGTTGATTATTCTCGATTGGTCACAGTGGTTCAGTTGCATCGGGAATGCACAACCACTATATTAGCAAAGAGTTACTCCAGGGTAAGGATGGGGTTGAGCCCAATAACTATTAGGTAAGGGATCCAATGACGGCCTTGCACCTACTTGTGAACGGTGGGTCGGACTTAATCAAGGAGTATGGTGAATAACTATTAGGTGAGCCTACATGACTTAGAGACCAAGTCATTGTAACATGCTTAGAGAGGTATTTGGATAAAGAGTTGTCCACATATTTGTATGCATCTTACCAATAACTGTTAGGTGAGATATATGGCATCGGTGGGATCGTAGAACCCACTAAAAATTTAGTTATTGTGTCAGGATTTTCGTTTTCCACCTGGGGAGTGAAGGGATCCAAAAAATTAGTGAAAGTTATTGTTTGCATCTTAAAGTCTCTAGAAGCGAATATAAATTTAAAGTATAAAAGTCTAACTTGAATCTCTACTCTCGCAGTTAAACAATGTCAGCCTCAAACTCTCTAGCTCGCATCCTTAAATCTAATTGTTTGATCAGAATAAACTATAAAAACTGACTTAGAAACCTTAAGATTGTCCTCACTTTTATAAAACTAGGTCATGTACTCAACCAAGAACCTCTAGTATTACCAAACCATCCTACTGCAGAGCAAAGAATTGCTTATGAAAAATGGACAGATGAAGATAGTCGAATCAAGTGTTATGTGCTGACATCCATGATAAATGAGTTATAGAGCCAGCATGAGCATATGCCTACTGTCAGGGCTATGATCACTCACCTACAAGAGTTGTATGGTGAGCAGAGCCGTACAATATGCTTCAAAGTATCTAAGAGACTCTTCAATCTGAAGATGTACGAAGGGCAGTCAGTCCATGAGCACTGTATAATAGTGATCAAGGACATCGAGGAGCTTGAGAAGCTTGAGCTTGATATACAAAAAGAATTACAAATGGATTTGATCCTTCAATCCCTTACTAGTTCATATAGTCAATTTATTATAAATTTTCATATGAATAAATTTGATTGCAATATATCCGAACTGGTCAACATGTTGGTCACTACAGACAAAACCTTGAAGAGTTCAAGGGGTACTGTTCTCACTGTGGAGCGAACTTCTTTGACCAAGAGAAAGTTTGGTTGAAAGAAGAAGAATAAATCTGCTAAGAAGCAGAAGAAAGAGAGCAAGCCAAAGAAGGATGTTCTAAAGAAGGCTGAAGCAAATGAAAAGTATTTCCTCTGTGATGCCCCACTGGAGGAGGAACTGTCCACTCTACCTGGAGAGCTTAAAGACCAAAAAAAAATGATAAACCTTCAAAAAATATGCTCGTAATTGAATCTAACCTTACAATTTTTTTCTACTTCTAGTTGGGTATTGGACTCTGATTCGAGTGCTCAGAATATATCTCAATGTAGAGTCTAATAGAAAATAGAAGGTTGAGGAAAGATGACATGATCTTGAAGGTCGGCAATGGAGCAAAAATTACTACAGAAGTCGTTGGGACTTATCCTCTTCGATTACTATTGAGATTTAGATTAGATTTAAAAGACTATTATTTTGTTTCAGTAGCTAATCGAAATTTGATTTCTGTGTCTATGCTAGCACAGAATGATTTTGAATTTAATTTTAATAAAAATTTTTATTTTATTTATTTATAAAATAAATTAGTTATATATAATTTTTAAATTGACAGTCTATATCACTTACATATTGATGCGAATATAAATTTGAATGAGCAAATAGTGAGTACCATAGGTCAAAAGAGATCTAGAGATGAAATTAACCAGAAGTACTTGTGGTATCATAGACTAGACCATATTGGAGAGGATAAGATAAACAAACTAAAAAAAGATAGGACTTTAGCTCTTTTGATCCAGAGTCAAACCCAGTTTATGAATCTTGCCTTTGAGAATAAATGATCAAGTTACCCTTTGTAGGACATAGGAAAAGGGCCATCGAGTTACTTGTCTTAGTACACACTGATGTGTGTGGACTATTTGATGTGCAGGTCGGGGATGATTATAGCTACTTCATCACCTTTACCGATGATTTGTCTCAGTATAGGTATGTGTATCAGATGAAACATAAGTTTGAAGCCTTTGAAAAGTTTAAAGAATTCAGAAATGAAGTAGAAAAATAAACAGACAAATTCATTAAGATTTTTTATTCTGATCGAAGAGGTGAATATCTTAATCAAAAATTTTTGATATATCTTAAAGACAACGACATAATCTCTCAATAGACTCCTCCTGAAATATCTCAGCTCAGCAGGATATCCGAAAGGAGAAATAGGATCTTATTAGATATGATCAGGTCCATAATGAGTTTCACTGATTTATCCTTATATCTTTGGGGACATATCTTATTAACTGTAATTCACCTATTAAATAGGATTTCATCAAAATTTATTTCTACCATACCATATGAGATATGGTACATTAAGAAGTTGAATCTAGGTTATCTTAAGACTTGGGGATGTTCAGTCTATGTCAAGAGACAGATAGTTGATAAATTAGAGGATAGATCTATAATCGCTCATTTTATAGGGTATTCAAATGAATCAATGAGATACTACTTCTATTTTTCACAAGATCACAATATGATTGTGAGTCAGAATACTATATTCTTAAAAAAATAGTTTATCCAGGATGGTGGCAGTAGGAGGTTAGTTAAGCTTGAAGAGAAGGTCTTTGAAGAGTAAAAAGCTATGGATCCCCAAGAACCCATTATTCATGAGTCAATAGTTGATGTTCCTCTACTATCTCATAGATCTAGCAGGGTCTTCCGACCTTCTAAAAAGTACATAGGTATGCTTATGAAGGAAGTAAAAAAAATATTCCTCATGGGAGATAAGGGTCATGGTGATGATTCTAATACCTTTGACGAGGTGATGTCGACATCAATTTTGAGAAATAATTAGATGCAATGAAGTCAAAGATTGACTCGATGCACTCGAATCAAGTATGGACGTTAGTGAATCCTCCTAAGGGTATAGTACCTATTAGGTGTAAATGAATCTATAAAAGAAAAATAGATGCCGATGGTAAGGTAGAGATCTATAAAGCTAGACTCATGATAAAAGGTTATAGTCAGCATGAAGGCATTGACTATCAGGTAATCTTCTCGCTCGTAGCCATGCTGAAATTCATCTGTACTGTGCTTGCTATTGCAGCTTATTATGATTATGAAATCTGACAAATGGATGTAAGAATTACTTTCCTAAATAGATATCTTGAGGAAGATATCTATATAAAGCAACCTTTGGGTTTCACATCTGGTAATGGTGATCACAGAGTCTGCAAGCTGCAAAGGTCCATATACGGATTAAAGCAAGCTTCTCAAGGTTGGAATCTTCATTTTGATGATGCAATCAAATCATTTGATTTTATCAAGAATGAAGAGAAATTTTGTGTACACAAAAAGATCAGTAGGAGCACAATAATATTTCTTGTATTGTACATGGATAATATTCTCCTCATTGAGAATGATATTTCCATGCTGACCATGATCAAAAGATGGTTGTTCAAAAAATTCTTCATGAAAGACCTAAGAGAAGTATCCTATATTCTTAGAATAAAGATCTATAGGGATAGAACTAAATGGATGCTAGGCCTATCATAAAAGCTGTATATAGAGAAAGTACTGAAGAGATTCAGTATGAAAAGCTCTAAAAGAAGATTTTTACCTCTTAGTTATGGTATTCATCTTTTCAAGATGTTGTATCTGACCACATCTGAGAAAGTTCAACTCATGAGTAGGATTCCTTATGCCTTAGCTATAGGAAGCCTCATGCATGCCCTGCTATGTACTTGACCTGATATTGCCCTTGCTATGAGTGTCACGAGTAGGTATCAGTCAAATTCAAGGGAGGAGCACTGGATAGTTATGGAGAACATCCTTAAGTACTTAAGAAGAACTAAGGATTTGTTCTTGATCTTTGAAAGAGATTTTGAGTTGTGAGTCGAGGTGTATACTAATTCAAACTTCATGTCTGATCCTGATGATAGAAAGTCTACGTCAGGATATATGTTCGTATGCAATGGTGGTGCAGTCAACTAGAAGACTTTCAAGCAACCCATCATAGCAGATTCAACCATAGAGGCTGAATATGTTGATGCTTCGGATGCTGCAAAGGAAGGCTTCTAGTTTAAGAAGTTTATCGCGGAGCTTGGAGTAATAACATCGAATGCCATACCACTTTATTGCTATAACTATGGAGCCATAGCACTTACTAAAGAGTCAAGTTCTCATTAGAAATCAAAGCACATCGAGCGATAGTATCATATAATATGCGACTATCTTGAAAAGAAATATATTGAGATGCGAAGAGTAGATTTCATGGATAACATGGTAGATCCACTGACAAAGTAATTGAGCCAGCCAAAGATGGAAGTCCACCTTTAGAAGATAGGATTTAGATTAGTGGCCAATTGACTTTAGTCCAAGTGAGAGATTATTAGATGTATATCCTAGAAGTCAATATGGCTGATACATTGTAATAAATGTAGGATATAATTTTATACTTAATTCATTAATTTGATCAATAAAAGATAAGTTTGATTTTCATTCAAGTGTGATGTGTCTTTAAATCATCCATGAAATTAATATTTCAATACATATTCTTAATGTGTTGAGAATTAGAGATATATATATAATTTTTAAATGCTTCTGATCATAGTATCATCATGAAGACGGTGATCGATCCAGATAGACCGGTGCACATATCGCTTCCTTTGGAGTAGATGAATCTCTAGTCTATAATATAGAGATACTGAACGATGAGTATGGATAGTTGTTAGAGAACAACTAGTACTGAGCGTGATCATATGAGAGATCACTTAAATTTTTACTCGATCGTCAGTAATTGTCTCAATGTTATAGTTGTGTGAATGGTTCTTTTATCTATAATGATACGACTGCTCGCAGTAAGACTACTGGAGTTGGACTAACACATAAGCATAGTCTCAATGAGTCCTTGTAGTGGATGTTGGTGATAGTTGGTTCACTATAGGAGTAGGATGCGTATTTAGATGGAATCTATCGATCTTGATAAAGAGAGTAGTCCTATAAAATGTGAGAGACTATGTTTGAGAGTCTGTGGCCATAATAGTGTGATTGATGGAAAAGAGTTTTTATAAGAATCACAATTAGACTTGAGCTGATCGAATCTATCATATGACTGATGATGAGATTTGACGATTTATCCATGACTTGCCATCTAATCGAGATTCACAATAGAGAGACTGAATCACATATGAACTACATCTTGAGGTTCTTTTTTGATTCTGTTGGATTGCCACTACATACTACTAGGTGTCACTGGTGGATGATGAGAGCTCATTAGGATTACTCAGGATTGACAATCCTTGATGAGTTAGAGTGAAACTATTCTGATCCATTGAAAAGAGTTTCAATGATGCTATGATAAAGATCATTGTATATCTCACTACTAGATAGAATTGAATCTATGAGATCACTCAACAAAGAGATTAGATCTGAAATAAGTAATTGGGCTTATGAAGTCTCAATTTGGTTTAGAGAAATCCTATTGGGATTAGGATAACTTTGCTAGCATATAGTTGAATCCAATTTTCTCTTTATATTTGAATTTTTTATTTGATAAAATTAATTTAAGTTTAATTACCTATTAATAACCTAAATGAATTAAATTCATTGGGTATCAATTATTGGGTGCTTAGGGTTTTGGATCAAATGAATAAGGATTCAAATCCTTAATCAATTTTTTTGATAGTTTTGATTGGGCGCCACTTGATTTGATCAAGTTGGGCATGCACACACTAAAGAGGGCATGTGGACCTAATTGGGGTGTTTCATGGCAGCCATATGGCATGTGTATTTATGGGTGCAAGGGCTCCAAAAGTTGGCACCTAAAGAATCTTCTAAAGGGGATCAAATAACTAAAGGAATAAGAATTCTTAATGCATGTTGGACTTGTATTAAGTGGTAGTTTAGTTTTGAATAGGATTCAAACCTTATGCTTATTTAAAAAGGCCTTCCTTAAAGCTCCTTAGCCCTGAATTTCAGTAGCCCAAGCCTCTCTTAGAAGCTCCCCATATCCTCTATCTCTTCTCTCTCTCTTCTCCCCTTGAAGTCTAACACCCAAGGTGTTAGGCATCCCACTTCTCCACACCCAAGAGGACCTTGGGCATCCCTTTGCTTGCTAATTTTTTAGTCCTTAATTGCTTCATAATCAAAAAAAGAAAAGCAAGAGAAGAAGAGAAGAAAAGGATCAAAGAGTTGATCACAATCTAAGCTTCGTTCAAATCCATAAGCTGATTGTTCTTAGAGAAGAAGGATCAACACCAAAAAGGGCTGTTCCAAACTGATCCTGAGTAGATATCTGTAGAGATCGAGCACTTGTATGGCTAAGAGAGAACTTATTCTCTTTTAGATCCAGATTTAAAGAAAAAAATTGTAAAACAGATATATGATTCGATCACATATTCAATTTCAGCATAAAATTCAGCATGCGTTCGATTTCAGCATATGAAGTAGATCCTTATGTTCTATATTTTAAGTATGCATGATTTAAATTAAAAAAAGTTTTAATCTTCTATTCTGCTGTATTGTTTAAAAAAAAAAAATTTAAAACATACATGCATGCTCCGACACCAAATTCCAACATCACCTAGCTATACCATACTCAACCATGAACCCTTGAGTTTATCAAGAGGTGGGATAATATCTAATAAATCTAAGTATTCCTATTGTGTTAATCTAAAGATTGATTTTGATGATAACAAAATTTTGAGTAAAAATGGTACTAAACATGTGTATCAAGGATAGATGTAAGATTTTTTAGATACTCATAATGAAGAAATTATCAATAGAAAAAATCTTTTCAAGATGCTAAGCCAAAGTACTTAAAATAATAAATTTTTATAAGTTTAGATGGCTCATTATGAAGAAAATAAAATTGAAAGAAGCAAATATCATTTGGAAGTATTAGGATCAAGAAATTCAAATTTGAGAGGCTAAAATATGAAAAGAATAAAGTTGAAAGATTTTGAGTCGACTCCAACATGTTGACATCAAGTGGCATAAAGCTCGAGTCAATTTCTGAAAAGCTCAAGTCAACTCTTATAAAAAAGATAGAGAGCAAATTTTTTAAATACAGTCCATGAGCAGACTTCTATAGTCCACGAGATAACTCCTACAATCTACGAGTCGACTCCTGCAATCCATAAGTCGACTCCAGCTTCAATGGCTACTTTTCTAGAAACTATAAATTTACACAAAAACTCTCCAACAGCTAGTTTTTAGTCTTTAATGGCTAAAAACAACTAGTTTGGCTCTTTTAAAGGATTTAAAGGCTTCCAAACTCAAAGAAGAGCTAAGAAAAAAGGATTAATAAGAGAGATACATCATTTATTGGAGAGACCGTTGAATATTTTTGAGAAAGAGAAAATGAGAGGAATTTTGTGCAAAAATTTTAGAGAGCATTTAAGAGCAATCTTCTACTTCATCTACTACATCCTCTCAAGCATCAAAGATGAGAAGTCAAGCTTCAAAAGAGCAATACTTCTGCTTCTTCTTCGAGCTAAACAAAGTTTTCATTTTCTATTTCTATTTATGCTAAAACTTCTAATATTTATAATTTGGATTTCTTTACATGTTTCTTTGGGATAAAAGAAACTTGGGTTAGGTCCGTCTAAGTTCAGAATTAGACATTATAAAATTTTGGTTAGTGAGAACAAAAAATTAACTAGATTGATTGTGATCTCAGAAAATAATCGATGTAAGATTTTGGTTAATGAGCCTGAAAAATCAACTGTATTGTGCTTTACTTTTCTTACTTTACTTTCTTACTTTATATTCATTATCTTATTCTACTGTTGCTTATAATACACACCTCACAATCACTTAAGTAAGGTTAAATTGAAGTACATAATTATCTTAAACTTAAATTTAATAGAAATTTTAAAGAATCTAATTTATCCTTCTCTTGGATTGCTAACCTTTCTGGATAACAAGTGATATCAAAGTGGATGATCTTTTAATATTTGTTGACCTAGCTAGTCTTGAGGCAAAGATCACGGCAATCCAAATTAAATTTTTTTCTTATTGAAAACTATTCTATAGATCGACCTCTGCTTTTTATTGAGTCAAATTACATCGATTAGAAAGTTAGGATGAAAATTGTTATAGAACCACATGATTATAATTATGAAAAATTATAATCAATGGCCCGCACACACCCTATGCATTGATTAAGCATGATAAAGAAATGGCCTAACTAAATTCTAAGGCCATGAATATACTTTATTGTTCATTGGATATAAGTGAATTTAATATAATTTCTTCTTGGATTTCAGCTAAACAAATATGGGACAAATTGAAAGTAATCTATGAGTGAGCAAATCAAGAAAAAGAATCAAGCTCCAAAGAAGATAAAAAAGTGCTCCCCAACTTATGCCTCATAGCTAATGAGAATGAAAAGAAGAAGAAGAAGAAGAAGAAATTAAAAAAAAAGCATTGATTAAGGGAGAGCAAGGTAAGGAAAAGGAAAATGAGAAAGAAAAGCAAAGGATAGACAAATTATGCTTGATGGTACAAGAGGATGAGGTAAAACCTAAATATACTTTAGATTTTATATTTGATAAGCTTCAAGATGTCTTTCATGAGCTTATTGCTAATTTCAAAAAGATAAGACAGAAGAATAAAGAGCCTAAAAGAACAAATCTACTCTTAGCTGAAGAAAAGAATAAATTTTTGATTGAAAAAAAAGATCTTTTGAAAGAGAAGAAAGTCTTGACTAAAAAAAAGCAAATCTTTTAAAATCTAAAAAGTGTTTAGCAAAGTAAAATATAAAATTAAGGAAAGAAATTAAAATATTGAAGTCTGTTGGTGCAAAAATCCGCTTGCGCCGGAGAAGCTGGAGTCGAGGGAGTCGCGGTCGCCGTCGGAACCTGCAAAAGAAGTCTAAACCGGAGGTGGGGTTGCTCCGGCAAGACCCTCCGATGCTCAAGTCAGTTCTCTACCTCAACAAGAATGGAGTGCTCGAACGAAAATTTTAGCAGAGTTTCTAGGTAAAAACAAGAGCTTATAGAATAACGTATCTCGGGTTCCCCTTTTATAGATGGAGGGGGCAACAAATTGATAGTGACGCCTGTAACCGTTTGGCAGTGGGCCACCCAGAGTCAGGAAAAGTTTGTTGCGGAGAGTAGTGGGGCGGACCTGTGGCTATTACCGTGGCGTGCCACGTGGAGTCTGCCACGAGAAGAGGAGTGGCGTCCGTTGTCGCGACGTGCCAGAGGATAGAAGAATCGCACGGTATCCGTCACAGGAAGTGGAGCAGGGCCGTGGCCATCATTACGGCCTGCCAGGGAGTGATGGAGCCGCATGGAATCCATCGCAGGAGGTGGAGCAGGGTCGTGGGGTGATGGAGCCGCATGGAATCTGCCACAGGGAATGGAGCAGAATCGCGGCCGTTACTGCAACGTGCCAGGGGTTGGAGGTCCGTCGGCTGAAGTTCGGCTGGAGTGTCTGGCGGAGAGAGGTAGTTAGCCATCTGTCCAAGAGGAGCTCGGAGCCCGGCTCCCGTAGGAGTCCGGGCGGAGTCCTTCTTGCGGTTGAAGTCGGGGATGGAGCCCGGCTCCTGTAGGAGTCCGGGCGGAGTCCTTCTTGTGGTTGAAGTCGGGGATGGAGCCCGGCTCCCATAGGAGTCCGGGCGGAATCTTCCTGCAGTTAAAGACAGGTGCAAAGTCCGGCTCCCGTAGGAGTCCGGACGGAGCTTACCAGCAGTTGAAGCTGGCGATGGAGCCCGGCTTCCGTAGGAGTCCGGGAGGAGTCTACCGACAGTTGGAGTTGGCGACGGAGCCCGACTCCCGTAGGAGTCCGGACGGAGTCCTTCTTGCGGTTGAAGTCGGGGATGGAGCCCGGCTCCCGTAGGAGTCCGGGTGGAATCTTCCTTGCGGTTGAAGTCGGCGATGGAGCCCGGCTCCCGTAGGAGTCCGGGTGGAATCTTCCTGCAGTTGAAGACAGGTGTGAAGTCCGGCCCCCGTAGGAGTCCGGACGGAGCTTACCAGCAGTTGAAGCTGGCGGCAGAGCCCGGCTCCCGTAGGAGTCCGGGCGGAGCTTACCAGCGGTTGAAGTTGGTGACGGAGCTTGACTCCCGTAGGAGTCCGGGCGGTTGAAGTTGGTGGCGGAGCCCGGCTCCCGTAGGAGTCCGGGCGGAATCTTCCTTGCGGTTGAAGTCGGTGATGGAGCCCGGCTCCCGTAGGAGTCCGGGCGGAATCTTCCTTGCGGTTGAAGTCGGCGACGGAGCCCGGCTCCCATAGGAATCCGTGCAGAATCTTCCTGTAGTTAAAGACAGGTGCGAAGTCCGGCTCTCGTAGGAGTCCGGATGGAGCTTACCAGCAGTTGAAATTGGCGATGGAGCCCGGCTCCCGTAGGAGTCCGAGCGGAGCTTACCAGCGGTTGAAGTTGGTGACGGAGCCCGGCTCCCATAGGAGTCCGGGCGGTTGAAGTTGGTGGCGGAGCTTGGCTCCCGTAAGAGTCCAGATGGTCGAAGTCGTGGACGGAGCCCGACTCCCGTAGGAGTCCGGGCGGTTGAAGTTGGTGACGGAGTCTTCTTGTGGTTGAAGTCGGGGATGGAGCCTGCGAGGGTCAATCCCGCTGAGAACTTCGACTGTGGGTATTTTATACCCAACACCAGTCCCCCTACTTCCGAGTTTGAATTTCGAATGAAGAAAGTACAGAGAGATTGGCATAGCCGAAGTTGTCCCCTCAAATCCTGCGCACGACCGCCCCCAGATATTTTGGCATTAAATGTGCGCGTGCTGGAGTCTTTCCGAATCGGGGCGATACGAAGGGACCCTTCGAAATTCTCGCTGGTACACTGGCCCAAGTATGGTACAATAATGGCCCTGCCAAGCATCAATCACTTTTAGCCGCCTGCCGTGGTGTGTGGGACACGTGTCGAGCGCGGGTCGGCCTGGAGGGATTCGCGATCATTATGGCGTCGGATCCCAGGGTCTATTTAAACCCGTCCTTCCACCTTTAGGGGCCCTATTCCGCTCCAGAGTTCTACCAGTATCTGCCCTTCCTTCGAGAGCCCTGTTTCTGTTGGCGTCTTCTCGGGCCATAGGCATCCTTCGAGTCGTCCCTGTCCTCGCCCCTCTGCATCCCTCTGAGCGATCTAGGTTAGTCCCAGAACCTTCATCTTTCTTCCCGCCACTTAGGGGCCTTTTCTTTGCCATTTTTTTTTGTTGTATTCCTTTGAGTTAGTCTCCTCTGGCCTCCCGTCCCCTGTCCTGTCCGTCTTCTTCGGGATCTTTAGAGTCTCCATTCGAAGTTATTCGAAATATCTTCCGGCTCTTCCACTCCCTGCGGTTCTGGGAGTTCTTCCGCCTCAACCCCCCAGGTCCCTCGTTCTGTAGATGCACCCGCATCTGGGGCTGGGCTTCACCCGATTTTTGCACCGGGCGCCATTCCATGGTCCCTGACTCCAGATAAACTCCTTTTGATAAGGGTTCAGTATGGAGTTCCTCCGGAGTACGATCTGGAGCTGCCTGGCCCCTCCGACCGGGCTAGCACTCCCCCACCCAGTCATTTTTGTCTGTATCAGGAGGCATTCCATGCTGGACTCTGGCTTCCGCTTCTGTCCTTTGTTGTCGCCCTCTTCCACTTCTTAGACATCTTTTTGGCTTCTGTTGCTCCAAATTCTTTTAGGTTTTTGATATGGTTTCTCTCCCTTTGCCATGTAGTCGAGGTCCAACCGTCCCTCTCTCTGTTTAGGCACTTCTATATCTTCAAGCGTCATCCGTCGGTGAAGGACTGGTGGTATTTGTCCCCTCAGTTCAGCAAGAAGGGATTGCTGAAAGGTGCCCCCTCTTCAATCCACAACTGGATGGAGAAATACCTCTTCGTCCACTGCCCAACCCTGAGGTTGGGCCTGCCCCCTTGGGGCTCTCTGAGGGATTCTGTCCGCCGGGCTCCCAGCCTGAGGGAGGATGATCTCCAGGCTGCCTGGAAGCTTCTCGCCTATTCCGCCCCTTCCCTTCCCAACCTTCTGAGGGAGCAATTTTTGTTCAACATTGGCCTAAGCCCCCAGGATCCTGCGAGTACTTCATCTTTTCCTTTCTCTTCTTTTTCTCCTGTCCTTCTTCTTTCTCTTTTCTTTCTCTCTTTCCTTCTCTTTTTTTTTTTTGTGCCACTCTTTTTTCATTCTATTACTGATTTTTGATCTCTCTCCTCTTTTTCTTTCTCTTCTCTTTTTTTTTTTTTTTTTTTTTAAGGAATAGACGCTGAAGCAGCACGGATGCTCGCTAGGGGCCTCAAGACCCATAAAAGAAAGGGTGTCGCGGCCCCCGGATCGGCAAAGAGGGCCAGGGCGGAGGAGTCGAGCTTGGCCGCACCCGTCCAGGCGGCTCCAACGATCAACATTCCCTCGGACATCAAACCTACGGCCCCTCGGGCTTCTTCGAGGAGTCCACTAATTGGGGCTCTCGTTTTGGGGGTCCGCCCCATGGAGGTGCCCGTAGTTGAGAGGGGGAAGAGAAGGAAGTCGGTGGCCCGCAGGGTGAGTAGCCACCGAGCCACCGCGGATGAGTCCCTCTATTCCAAAGAGGAGCCGGAGAATCCCTTTAACAACAGGGACCTGATCAGGCGGTTGATCGACGGCTGCATCCTGCCCGAAGTCGTCAAGAGGATCGACCGCACCGATCCTGAGCAGCGGGTCTGGGACTCCTTAGGGTCCTTCCTCGAGGTAAACAAATCTTCTTTTAACCGGCTATTCGGCCCCCATTCTGATCCCCTTGTCGCCCTTGCAGATTGGACACCAGCTCCTTACCAATATCGAGGTGACGAACCAGGCGAGGAGAGACGCCGCCCAGGTGGAGGAGCACTGCCGGGCCGAGGCCGCTCGCCTTAAAGAAAAGGCAGCCGAAGTAGTCACCCTCCAAGAGGCCCTGGAAAGAGAGAAACAAGCCCGGGAGGAGGAGAAGCAGACCTTGGAGGAGACGGTGAGAAAGGCGGAGGCCGAGGTCGCCAACTTGGCTGAGCAGATTCCAGACCTGGTCTCGGAGGCTAGGGTCCTTACGGTAGAGGAATTCAAGACCTCCACGGAGATGAGGGACCTGAACGTTCAATTTGGCCAGGAGGCGTTCATCAAGGGGTTCGAGCTCTGCCAGGAGAAGGTGGCCAATAAATTCCTGGAGCTCGACCTCAACTTCCTGGGTGAGGAGTCTGAAGATGAGGCCGGTCCCTCACCCGCTACCACTGCTGCCGCAGCCCCCCTTCCAGGGATGCCGAGTTCTCCAACCCCTGCCCCTGAGGTCTGAGACCTCCGACCTTGTTTTTTTATTTTATTGTAATTTTTTTTTCTTTTTGTCTTCAAGAATCATCCAATCAATAAAGTTGAATTTCTTGTCATGGGTGGCTACTCCCTCCTCCCTTTCTTCTCTCTGCTTTTCTTTCTGCGATGAGGCGTGTCTTGACGCTTTTGCCTTCCGATGGCAGTGCCCTGCTGAAGCACTTCCCCTGCCCCTGGGGATTCCGCTGAAGGCGACGATCCAGCGGCTGAAGAAGAAGGTCCTTCACTTGACAAAAAGGTCAAAGAAGATGGAAGGCAAACTTCACAGATTGAGAGAGGGACATTCTGGAGCCACCACGGAGGCCACCCGCTTTCGAAATCTCCACGTGAAGGGGATCGTGGAGTATAGCCAGAGGAAGGCAGACTTTGCGAAGGAGCTTGAGGAATGCAAAAAGAGCGCCAGCGACCGAATTTGGGCTCAAGCTGCCAAGATCAGTGCTCTTAGGGTGGAACTGTCGGCTACGATAGAGAAGATCAGCCAGCTGGGAGGAAGTTCGTCCCGACTTTTGGCCCGGGCCGACGGCGATCGGGAGTGGTCGAAGAAGGTCTCTGACCTTCGGCAGCAGCTTCAGGACGTTGAGGTGAGCTACGACGTCCATCGGGCCAATTGGCACAGGCAGGTAGAGGAATATAAAGGGAGACTCAGGATGGCGATCGATGAAGTCGCCCGTCTTCAGGGGCAGCTGGCTGACAGGGCTCAGCTGACTTCTGCCTGAGATTCTAATGAACTCTAGTCCCTGAGAGGAACCGTCGAAGGGCTCTCCGTCACCCTTGAGAAAAGGATGGCTGACCTGCAGCAATTGAAGATTCAGCTGGCATACGAGCAGCAGGCCGTCACGGACGTGGAGTCAGAATCTGAGGTCCTGAGAAAGAGGCATCGAGAGGCAGAGACCGAGAGCCAGCGACTTCGTCGGGTGCTCCAGGATGCGCTGCTGAAAAGGAGAGAGCTAGAAGAAGAAATTAAGAATCTAAGGCAGTTCTGGATGAGGGGTGGAGCAGATAATTCTAGGTCGGAAGGAGTAGAGCCTCCTTAGGGCTCTTTTTGTCCTTCTGTCTTTTCATGTATACACTTTCCCTTTTGTTGTTTTGTCCCGCTTTTGTCGTTTTGCTTTTCTTCCTTTGGCCTTCTGGGCTTTGTGGTGTATATTTCGCAAATGGAATGAAAAGGGAGTTTTGTGTTACCTCGTCCGCATATTGTATGAAATTGTCATCCATCGAACTTCTCTCACCGTTCGACTTGTCCGACGTTGACGTTGTCGGGAGGCGCCCAGTCGTCGATACACTGGTTTGCTTTCCACGTCGTTCATGGTTGCGGGCTCGAGCTTGATGGTCCAAACTCTGCATTACTTTGGAGACGTCGCTGTCTTCTTGACCTATGTTGAGAGCCTTCTTAGAGGCCGGGGGTGTTTGGTAAGAACTTCCTATCTTTGTTGAGACAAGGTTTCTTAGGTCTTTGGTGTGGTTTGTCCTTCATCTATTTCCGACGTAGCTCATCGCTCTTCCTCTTTAATTTCTCTCCTCTTTTTCGAGTGAGGGCCCTCCCCTCGCTTTTTGCGGGGTTGCGTAGGAGTGTGAAGGTGCCGCTGAGGGGTCTTTCTTCTTCATCCGATCTTGTCGGGCGGTCGGGTTTCATCACCGTCAGGATGAGGTTCTCCTCCTGTTCCCAACGGGGCCGCGGGGGCACATAAGGGCCATTGCAAGGGTCTCTCCCCCCATCCGATCTAAAAGAACCGGGCCTCCGACTTTGCTCATGTCAGGATGAGGTTCTCCTCCTATTCCTGACACGGCTGTGGGGGCACATTAGGGCGTTGTAAGTCCTCTCCCCCCATCCGGTCTAAAAGAATCGGGCCTTTGACTTTGCTCATGTCAGGACGAGGTTCTTCTCCTATTCCTGACATGGCTGTGGGGGTACATTAGGGTGTTGTAAGGCCTCTCCCCCCATCCGGTCTAAAAGAACCGGGCCTTTGACTTTGCTCATGTCAGGACGAGGTTCTCCTCCTGTTCTTGACATGGCTGTGGGGGCACATTAGGATGTTGTAAGGCCTCTCCCCCCATCCGATCTTAAAGAACTGGGCCTTTGACTTTGCTCATGTCAGGACGAGGTTCTCCTCCTATTCCTGACATGGCCGTGGGGGCACATTAGGGCGTTGTAAGGCCTCTCCCCCAATCTGATCTCAAGATAATCGGACTTTCATTTTAGTTATGTTAGGATGAGGTTCTTCTCCCATCTCTAACATAACTTTGTTTTAAGTATTTGAAGGGGTTATACCCAGTCGTGACAAATCCATGCCAAATGGGAGGAGCATGCCAAGTCGAAAAAAATTTAGATTCAAGGCGAAATTGTAAGCAATATATTTACAGGTTTTTCGAGTTCCATGGTTGTCGAAGGTCTGCTCCTCCTTGAGGCCCTCCGGCGATGGAGTCGATGGTCCCGACCGGAAGCCGATCTCCGGGCTGCTCCTCCCTCCTTGGCGGTTCAGGTTGCGGCAGGACCCTTGGCCGATCTTCTCTACCCTCAGGCCGACGTCGGATGAACCTGTCGAGTCGACCTCACCGGATGAGCTCCTCGATCTCATCTCGAAGCTGGATGCATTCCTCCATGTCGTGGCCGTGGTCACGGTGGTAGAGACAGAACTTGTTGGGGTTGCGCTTTCCGAGGTGTGTGCGCATCCTCTCCGACCTAGGAAGCTGCTCCCTGACCTCCATCAGTACCTGGGTCTTCGAGGCATTGAGGGGGGCATAGTTGCGGAACCTCCCCGATGGGGAGCCCCACCGAACCCCGCGATCCAGACTCCTCTGCCTGCATACCCTGGGTGGAGTATGGGCACGCTTGTGCCCAGGAGGGAACTGAGAACGCGGCCGAGCTTCCCTCGGCCTTTTTTCGACTGCGGGCTTACTCGAGTCCCCAGCCTACCACTCTCTCGTGGCCTCCTCATCCTTCATTTTGAAGGCTTCTTTCGTTCGGGCGTACCCTTCAACCCGAGCCAACAAATCAGCAAAATCCCTAGGGTAGTTCTCCAGGAAGAATAAAAGGTCATTTTTCTGAAGGCCACCCTTCTGAGCGGCCATTGCGACTGATTGGTCCAAGTTCCGGACCTCCAGTGCCACGATGTTGAAACGGTTGATGTAGGCCTGGATGGACTCCCTTTCCCTCTGCTTGATATTGATGAGGGACTCTGAATCCTTCTGGGGTCGCCGGCTGCTGACAAAATGGGCCATGAATTGGTGGCTAATCTGATCGAAGGAAAAGATGGTACCCGGCTTCAGAGCCGAGTACCAGTTTCTCGCCGCTCCCTTCAAGGTGGATGGGAAGGCTCGGCATAGAATGGCATCGGGAGCGCCGTGAAGCAGCATCATCGTCCGGAAGGCTTCTAGATAATCAACTGGGTCCGAAGTTCCGTCGTAGCTTTCGAACTAGGGGAGCTTGAAGTTTGGCGGGATCGGTTCCTGCATGATCATTTGAGAAAAGGGAGGGTCAGTGCAAATATCTTCACCATAAGCGGGGGGAGCATGACGGAGTTCTTCAATCCGTCGGTTCATCTCTTGGAGTCTCCGGTCTAGGAAATCCTCTCGACTTCGAGTCTCGAGGGTCCTCTGGCAGAATGGGGGCAGGGATCTTCCAGGGGTGGAGTCGTGATCCGATTGAGGGCTCTCCACCCTCGAGTTCATTTTTCCAGGAAAGACGGGATGGCTGGCCCAAGTGGCCCGCCCCGCCGCTGGATTCTGGTGTTCCGACGACACCCTTTCCAAGCGCACTGATGCCTGCGGCTGCTGTTGCATAGCCTGCACAGCTTCAGTGAGGCCTCTGACCTGCTGCGCTAGCAGATCAAACTGCTCCGCGCCAACCACCATCGCCGGAGGAGGAGGAGGCTGGAAAATAGGGGGTGAGGCCGGAGCCTGAGATCTGGCCGCGGAGGCCGTGGATCGTCGCGTGGATGCCTTACGAGGAGGCATCGAGCAAGGACCGAGTGGAGAAAGGAGGAGGGGACGTCGGAAGAAATGCCCGGGGGTGGTCCTATTGAGTGCTCCTTTAAGAACAAGGATACTGAGAAGACACAGGCCCTTCCTCTAGCGCTAATCCTGTTGGTGCAAAAATCCGCTTGCGCCGGAGAAGCTGGAGTCGAGGGAGTCGCGGTCGCCGCCGGGACCTGCAAAAGAAGTCTAAACCGGAGGTGGGGTTGCTCCGACAAGATCCTCTGACGCTCAAGTCAGTTCTCTGCCTCAACAAGAATGGAGCGCTCGAATGAAAATTTTAGCAGAGTTTCTAGGTAAAAACAAGAGCTTATAAAATAACGTATCTCGGGTTCCCCTTTTATAGACGAAGGGGGCAACAAATTGATAGTGACGCCTGTAACCGTCTGGCAGTAGGCTGCCCAGAGTCAGAAAAAGTTTGTTGCGGAGAGTAGTGGGGCGGACCCGTGGCTATTACCGGGGCATGCCACGTGGCGTCTACCACGAGAAGCGGAGTGGCGTCCGTTGTCACGACGTGCCAAAGGATAGAAGAATCGCGTGGTATCCATCACAGGATGTGGAGCAGGGCTGTGGCCATCATTACGGCATGCCAGGGAGTGATGGAGCCGTGTGGAATCCATCGCAGGAGGTGGAGTAGGGTCGTGGGGTGATGGAGCCGCGTGGAATCTGCCGCAGGGAATGGAGCAAAATCGCGGCCATTACTACAACATGCCAAGGGTTGGAGGTCCACCGACTGAAGTCCGACTGGAGTGTCTGGCGGAGAGAGGTAGTTAGCCATCTGTCCAAGAGGAGCTCGGAGCCCGGCTCTCGTAGGAGTCCGGGCGGAGTCCTTCTTGCGGTTGAAGTCGGGGACGGAGCCCGGCTCCCGTAGGAGTCCGGGCGGAGTCCTTCCTGCAGTTAAAGACAGGTGCGAAGTTCGGCTCCTGTAGGAGTCCGGACGGAGCTTACCAGCAGTTGAAGCTGACGACGGAGCCCGACTCCCGTAGGAGTCCTTGCGGAGTCTACCGACGGTTGGAGTTGGTGATGGATCCCGGCTCCCGTAGGAGTCCGGGCAGAGTCCTTCTTGCGGTTGAAGTCAGGGACGGAGCCCGGCTCCTGTAGGAGTCCGAACGGAATCTTCCTTGTGGTTGAAGTCGGCGATGGAGCCCAGCTCCCGTAGGAGTCTGGGTGGAATCTTCCTGCAGTTGAAGACAGGTGCGAAGTCCGGCCCCCGTAGGAGTCCGGACGGAGCTTACCAGCAGTTGAAGCTGGCGATGGAGCCCAGCTCCCGTAGGAGTCCGGGCAGAGCTTACTAGCAGTTGAAGTTGGTGACGGAGCCCGGCTCCCGTAGTAGTCCGGGCGGTTGAAGTTGGTGGCGGAGCCCGGCTCCCGTAGGAGTCCGGGCGAAATCTTCCTTGCGGTTGAAGTCGGCGATGGAGCCCGGCTCCCGTAGGAGTCCGGGCGGAATCTTCCTTGCGGTTGAAGTCGGCGACAGAGCCCGGCTCCCGTAGGAGTCCAGGCGGAATCTTCCTGCAGTTAAAGACAGGTGCGAAGTCCGGCTCCCTTAGGAATCCGGACAGAGCTTACCAGCAGTTGAAGTTGGCGACGGAGCCTGGCTCCCGTAGGAGCCGGGCGGAGCTTACCAGCGGTTGAAGTTGGTGACGGAGCCCGGCTCCCGTAGGAGTCTGGGCGGTTGAAGTTGGTGGCGGAGCCCGGCTCCCGTAAGAGTCCGGGTGGAGTCCTCCTTACGGTCAAAGTCGTGGACGGAGCCCGGCTCCCGTAGGAGTCCGGGCGGTTGAAGTTGGTGATGGAGTCTTCCTGTGGTTGAAGTCGGGGATGGAGCCTGCGAGGGTCAATCCCGCTGAGAACTTCGACTGTGGGTATTTTATACCCAACAAAGTCTATAGTTAAAATGTTTGCATTGAGCTTCCAAAAGCTTCGATTAATGTTGAATAATCGAAAGGCAATTTTCAATAAAGATGGAATTGATTTTAATCCTTTAAAAAATAAAAATTTATTAAAAATATATTTACTAGAGTTTATATAAAAATCATTCTATCACATATTTTAAAGGCAACAAAGTAGGCCATGAAATTTTGGAACATATTAGTAGAAATGATCATATTTTTGTTAAATAAATTTAGGTTCGAAAAGAAACCATCAGCACTAATTTTAATGGATTCAAGAAAGTTTGAGTACCAAGGCTTAGAAAATGACTTTGCAAGTATGCCAAGCATCTAATGGCATGAAAGGAATGAATTTTTGAAAAATGGATGTTTAGGACTTAAAGTGAATGGATAATAATGTTTAGTAAAAGATAAACTTATTTTCATATCATACCATCATAATTATTGAAATTATTTAACATAATTGATTGATTTTGATAATTTATCTTTGCTTGTAATGATCTTATACTATGTGTTGAATATTTTGAATGTATTGTTTATCTTCATGCTCACTTATTACTTGATATCATGTTAATCATTTGAGAAACTTAAATTAAAATAAACTTAAGTGTATAAGAAATTATTAATGTGAAAATCTTACAAACTAAATCTTCACATTCTCATAAGATATCTAATTATTGACATTTATCAAAATTGCATGATCTAAGAACTTCAAGATAAGATATCTATTCATAAAAGATCATGTGCTTGATATTGTTGTTTTGTATCTTAGTTTGATCTTTCGGGCCTTAAAAATCCTCTAGTTGAACTTTACCCATAGAGCCCTCATCTAGATTCTACTTGAATTGATTATATTGATTCTTTATCCCAAATTGACTCATTTATTTTGATTTAAATATTATTTTTTATAATTGATTTAATTTTCCTTTGATCTCTATTCTTTTTTAACCAATTTTTCTT
Organism: Elaeis guineensis; assembly: GCF_000442705.2. Taxonomy (NCBI): domain Eukaryota; kingdom Viridiplantae; phylum Streptophyta; class Magnoliopsida; order Arecales; family Arecaceae; genus Elaeis; species Elaeis guineensis. The sequence goes on along the minus strand of NC_026007.2, from coordinate 18,104,960 downwards.
AGATCTAAAACTTCTTGAGCTATTTTCTGTATTGATGAGTCGACTCTTGGACCAAAAGAGTCAACTTATGTTTTCAAAAAGAAAGATAGTTTTGTGAGGAGCCGACTCTCAATTTTACTAAAGTCGATCCCTCTTTAGGAGCCGACTCTTGATTTAGCAGGAGTTGACCACTGTGTTTGGGATGGATTTCTTATTGAAAATGTCCTAAAGCTCTGTTATTCAATTTTCAATTTTTTTCAAACCGTAGTTTTTTTCAAACTCCTCTCCCACCAAATTTAAAATTTTTCTTTCCATTTCTATTCTATTCTAGTGGTCCTTGTTCTCTAATAGCACCCTAAAAGCAATTCATCTAAAAGAAAAGGAAGTTTCATGTGAAAATTTAAAAATTTAGGGCTTCTCCAGATAATTCTCCCATGCAAGGAAGGATCAAGCTTTGAAATGATCATGAGTAGAAAAATAGACTTTGAAGAATTAGTTAGAAAATCAAGAGAATGAGTTGGAAGTCTAGTTTCTAAAATGAAAGGAGTGTAGATTGAGATGGATGTTGATAGCATTGGATGAATGCTACATATACAGATTGATGGGAGCACCTCGGATTGGCTCAAGTAGTGATATATTTAAAATTTATATTGGATTGAGATAATACCAAGGGTATCAAAGATATCAGTGCTAGCTAGTTGTAGGCCTACAAATGGATCAGGTCGGATCGGGTCCTGAGTGATCTCGATCCGATCCGATTTCTTGATTGGGTCTTGATATTAGATCCATACCCATCTCGATAAAAAATTGGATCAGATTGGATCGGATCTATGATCGAATTTATTGACCTATTGGATCATTCAGGTCAGATCGGATCCATATATAACCCAACCCCAATCCATGAAATACGGATCCAGTTCGGATCCAATTTGGATCAGGTTGAATCATAGGTTTAATTTATTTGAAATCTACCATTAGTGAATACTAATGCTGGATGACAACTAAGAAAGGCCTCTTTTCTTTTTTTTCTTCCAATCCTCCAACTGTAGCTTCTAATAATTAATTGTATTGGATAACAGAGGGAAACAAATGATTTTTTAGAACAGCCAAGTTTTCAGAAATCCACACAAAAGAAGAAAAGTAAAAAAAAAATATGAATTTTATATAATGATATAATTATCCCAATCTAAAACATCATATAGAGAAAATACTTGTACATAGTTAAAAATGAGACTGCATATATTGTGGATGACACAACATCTGTGCACATTAGAGCATGCTTTGAAATTTTTTAAAGTCAACAAAACAAAGTTGAAATTCAAGAAGCCCTCTTGCTTTTGTATCTTATGGCATGGTAAACATAAACCAGAAGGTTTAGAAAATTGAGTCCAGCAAGAAGCCAGAAGAAGTAATCGAGATGCCCGTTATTAGAAATCCATCTAGTCTTTCCTCAGATTGTTATAGATGTTACAATAGTTAGAATAAAAGAACTGAAGGATTTGAAAAATTTTTAGTTTTGAAGATTTTTAGTTTGAAAATCAGATGGAGAAAATTTGAGTTTGAAAAATTTTGGCCCAAGCCCAAACTCCTATTTGGGTGAGTCACTCTAACTAGGTTCAGATCCTATATTAGGGTCCGGATCGGGTCATATATCTTAAGATCCAAATTAATCCAAAAGTCTCCCCATAGCTTGGGTTGGATCGGGTCAGGTCCAAATTCAAAAATTCCAAACTCGATCCGAAAAAGAGAACGGGTCTAATTTTTGAACCTGACCTGGCTCCATAGGTCTTTTAAATGGGTTTGGGTTGGATCTAACTAGGTTGGGTTGGGTCATGAATCAACCCGATCCATTTGCAGCCTTAGCTAGCTGAGTATGGAGACGTAGCTACTGCATCACATGATCAGCGAGATTTTTTTCGTATTGGAGGGAGACATCACAGTTATGCATCACATTCTCTGAGGACTCGTTTGGTTCATGGGAAGAATTTTTTTTCTCAAGACGTTACTTTCTGAGAATAGAATTTTGGTATATTTGGTTGACCAGAAGAAGATGACTTATTATAAAGTAGCTTATGTTTGGATAAGCACCTATTTTTTTGAAAAAATTATATAAAATACCTATTATACCCTTAATAGATATAAAACCATATATTTTTACTCATAAACTTTATATAAATATTAATATTATATTTATATTAATATAAATGTAACATTAATATATTATAATATAACATTAGATCATAATAATTTATTATGTTAATATAATACTAATATATTAATATAATATAAATATTTTAATATAATAAATTTATTAATATAGATATAAACATAATATTATATTAATATTAATATTATATTAATATTAATAAAAATATTATATTAATATAAATACTAAATAATATTAAAATATAATAAATATTAATATTATATTTATATAAATATTAAGATAATATTAATATTATATTATATTACTATTCAATATTTCATCCTAACCATTCATGGATATTTTATTAAATTTTAACAATGGATCTTAAAAGGATATTTTAGAAAAAAAAAGTACTATCACTTCTCATATCACGAGAAGTACCAAAATTCATTTCTCCCATAAATTTTTACTTTCTATGAAATATAAGAAGTGACTTCCTATAGGAAGTGCTTTTTTCACTCTTTCTCCTCTTAAAACTCCAACCAAATAAAAGGCTCTTTCTTCACTTCTCAAGAAGTGCCTCTTCTCCCCTCTACTTTTTGTCAACCAAATGAGTTCTGAAAGATTTCACTTTGCATTGCACATGCTATAGCAGATATCAGATCAAACGAGCCAACAAAGCAGATAGAGATTGCTTCTTCTACACAGACTAACCATCCAAAAAGTAGCTCATGACTATCTAATAAGCTGGATAAGGATCTATTTGTTGAGAGTTTCTATCAAGATCATCACTTTAGTCTATGCAGAGCTTCAGAAATATACTTTATAGGCATAGCAGGCAAGGAGAGATCTGATGGATGTTCTATCTTTGGTCAGAAAGGAGTCTGCTAGGTTGATTCTAGCAATCACTATAGCAAGGGTTGTTGTTCATGTTCGAAGATAGTCATTTAGAGATACTAGACCACCCTTACCATTTAGCCAATCTGGACCATCTCCTTAGGACTATATTGGCCCACTCTCTTAGGATGCTAGGATTCATTTCTTAGAGCATTAATGATCCTAGCAATCCATTTTTGGCATCTGTAGGATATAGCCTTCACATATTTTGTATACTTTTCATGTTTATATCCTTTGCATGATCACTTTTTTGGCAATCAATAAAAATTTGATCTTTTATGAGAAAATTTAGTGTATTTAATTATACTTATTTGCTTTATTAAAAACTTACCTCGATTATAAAACTAAGGGGAAGAAAAATATTCTCTTAAATGGATATGCATAACTTGAAAGAAAAAGGGGAAGAATTAAGAAAAATAATTTTTTGTAGCATTAACTATCAAAAATAGGGGGAAATAATTTTTGAATTTAATATCATTGATAAATATTTATCTTGCTTAGAGCATTCATGTAATTTTTGATACTTCATATGATTTGATTCTGTCATCATTTTTTGACAATTAATTGGTATCAAGCCTAATTTGAAATGTATTTTTATATTTTGCTATGATTGATTATTTTTGAGAAATGGATTTAGAACTTGTTATTTTTAAATCTCTAATTGATATAAAAAAAATTCAAGAAAATTGCTATTTGATTTGAATCTCAAAGCAATTGGTATCAAGAAAAAATTTTTAGAAAATTTATCACAATTGGTCTCAAAATTTTTATAATTTGTATCACACATTTTATCTTTACTTATACTCCTTTGACTTATCTCTTGGCAAAAAGAAAAGAATGTTTGGTCTCAACTTTATATATACTCTAATACATTCTTATACGATACGATTTGAGACAAACTAAGAAAATTAATATCTTTTTTGAACTTAATTGATCGATACTTATTAAAAAACTAAGTATATCTTATAGTTTGATTTAAATGATCTACTTAAACTTTTGATCTTGAAAAGCTCTATCCTTCTTAGACCCTTAAGATTCAAAGTAATTTTGTAACTAAATTTGAGAATTTGTTTGATGCATCTCCTTTATTTAAAAAGGGATATAAATATTTTTGAATCTATATTGCTAAAAAAAAGGGAGAGAAATTTAATCTAAATTTGCTACAAATGTTCAATTCTTTCAAAAAGGAGGAGAAATTATAAAATCAGAATTTGAAAGTTGAATCCAAGTTACATTTAAAAGGGAGTGAACTAAAATCAAATTCTAAAAATTGAATGTGTTGATTTTGATGATATTTTCTAGATCTTATCTTTGCACTTTTTGATGCTACCAAAAAGAGGAGAACATATGTTGAATATATGCTTGAATTAATTACATGATTGAAATGCTTGAAATGCTCAGTTATTTGCTTGAGATAATCATATAGAATGAGTATATGTTTTGGATATATGCTTTTTTGAATATCATGTATCAAATGCTTAAAAAATCTAAATTTAAGATGAATTGAAATATTCATGAACTATATGTTTACAAGTGTTTATATTTTTATTTCATGATTACGTTGGTAAATTAATTGAAATAAATTATATATTTATTGTGCATATACTCAAAGTTTTGTCATCATCATAGAGGAAGAGATTGTTGATCCAAAGATTGATTTTGATGATAATAAAATCTTGAGTGAAAATAGTACTAATCATATGTTTCAAGGATAGATGTAGGATTCCTTAGATGCTTACAATAAAAACATTATCAATGGAAGAAATTTTCTTAAGATGCCGAGCCAAAGCACTCAAAATAATAAGTTCTCATAAATTTGGATAGCTCATTATGATGAAAATAAAATTGAAAGAAGCAAATATCATTTGAAAGTATTAGGATCAAGAATTTAAGTTTGAGAGGTCAAAATATGAAAAGAATGAAGTTGGAAGATGTTTAGAAAACTCTGGAAGGTTGGCACCAAGTGGCACATAGCTCGAGTTTACTCTTGAAAAGCTTGAGTCTACTCTTTCAGAAAAGACAAAGAGTATATTTTCTGAGTGTAGTCCATGAGCTACCTCCTACAATCCACGAGTTAACTCCAGCTCCAACGACTAATTTTTCAAAAATTGTAGATTTGCACAAAAGCTCTTCAACAGCTAGTTTCTAGTCCCCAATAGCTAGAAATGACTAGTTTGGCTCTTTAAAAGATTTCAAAGCTTCCAAACTCAATAAAGAGCCAAGAAAAAAGGATCAAAAAGAATGATATATCATTTATTAAAGGGACCATTGAATATCTTTGAGAAAAAGAAAAAAAGAGAAACTTTGCGCAAAAATTTCATAAAGCATTCAAGAGCAATCTTCTACTTTATGAACTAGATCCTCTCAAGCATCTAAGAAGAGAACTTAAGTTTCAAATGAGCAATCCTCTAGCTTCTTCTTCGAGCTAAACAGAGTTTTCATTTTCTATTTTTATTTGTGCTAAAACTTTCTATTACTTATATTTTGGTTACTTTACAAGTTTCTTTGGGATAAAAGAAGCTTGGGTTAGGCCCATCCAAGCCTAAAATTGGATATTATAAGTTTTTGGTTGGTGAGCTCAGAAAACTAACTGAATTTATTGTGAACCCAAAAAATAATCCATGTAAGATTTTGGTTGGTGAGTCTAGAAAATCAACTGGATTTGATTGTGAGTCTAGATAAAACAATCATACTAAATCAAATTGATTATAGTCAAATTTTTAAGGAAAGCTTGGAGAGTAGACTTAGGTGTGGGGTTGCACGAACCACTATAAATTTATGTTGTTTGTGTTATGCTTTATTTTTCTTACTTCACTTTCTTACTTTGCATTCGTTATCTTAATTCCACTATTGCTTATAGGATACACCTCACAATCACTTAAGTTAGTTTAAATTTAAGCACATAATTGTCTTAAAATTATATTTAATAAAAGTTTTTAAAGAACCCAATTCATCCCCTCTTTTGGGTTGCTAACCTTTCTGGGCAATATATTGTCAATCATTGTGTGTACTACCTATAATCAGAAGACCGTCAACATCCTCTAACGTGATAGTGCACTCTCCATATGGCAAATAATATCTATGAGTCTTTGGATGCCACCACTCTATGAATGCAGTGATCAAGTATCAATCTAGCTAGATGAAACCAACTCAGATTAGGCTATAAAATCCAACTTGTTGCAAATATGACACTATGCATATATTGATCGGTGTTGACTAATGAATGGCCAGCACCCTTTATTGATAAGTAAGAAAGCTGGACTCCTATCAATACCAAAAAAAAAAAATCCATACATCAATATTAAATCAATGTAATTAACTTATTTATAAGATTTTAATATTATAAATGCATATCTAACCATTTTAGATGGCCAATGACCAATGAGTGGCCTACCCATATAATACAGAATGATCTACCAGATCTGGGTCCATGTATACAATGTGCTATGGACATTAAGAGTAAAAGAAATGTGCATTATTTTTTTGCAAGCAAACCTATACAAACTTTCAAAACTTGCACAAACTTTAACGATGTGCTATATAGATGGAATAATTGGCAATATACTAGTACTAAATTAAAGAAACCAAATAATATATCATAAATAAAGTGGAACAAAGGTTCATTAAATTTCAACAAATTATAATATTAAATACAAATTTTTATTAGTTTGCATCAAAGGCTCTAATAAACACTTGAATTAATACATTAAGAACACTCTAAACGTTATTAATTAAGTTTTACTAGTTTGAATTTGATACTTCCTAACTTATTTTGCAAGTAGATTGAAGATTGGGTTCAATTAGGCTTAATTGGGTCTAATCTAGCTTGAACCCAAGTGTATCTAAGAGTCATAGAGGAGATCCAAGGGTTCACATCAAAGTGCTACAACCAATGGTGGAGATCTAGGTACCTAAGATGAAGATCTAGGGCAAAGAAGATCAAGGGCTAAGAAAAATCAAGGAAGATCTAAAGGCTATTAGTTCTTGGAACATTCTCCCATAGATTGAAGATGAAATCAAGGGCCAGTAACCAAGCTATCCAACCATCCAAGGGTCCAGATTGTAGGCACCAAGAGGGGAGCATAAATGGAAGAAATTCATGAAGAAACCAAAGTTTGAACATAGCTTAAGGATCAAGAGTCAAGATTAGAATATCATCTTTCACATGGATCAAGGTGTGAACACAACTAATCAATCAATGGAGAAGAACCAACCAATCCACTCTCCAAGGGCTCTTATTGGAGGCACCAAAAGGAGAGCTTTCATGGATGTTTTGAGAGAGAATTGGAGAAGAATTCAGCATCAAGCAAAGATGAAAGTTTGTAATGAAGTAAATATGGAAAAGTATTAAGAAGGAATCAAGGGACATGATTTCTTGCCCTAGATTTAAGGGCTTTCATTCCATGCACCCACACCCCTCAAAACCCTAGCCTCTCCTCTATTTAAACCCCTTGGCTGGCCCCTTGAAGGATTCATCAGCCCCCTCCACACCCCTCCATGGGTGGCCATCCAAAGCCTTAGGAATCCCCCTCCATGCCAAATCTTTCTCCATGCCTCTTTTCCTTCTTCTGTTCCTAGCCGGCCCTAGGTGCTTTCTCCTCCAAAACACAGCTGTCCAAGCCTTGGTTCCTTCCCCTCAAAACCCTTGAAACCCTACATCCAAAGCCTCCAAGAAATCCCATGCCCAAGCCTCTTAACTTCAGCCTTCGTTCTTCTTCCACAAAAATCCAGCAGCCTATTCTTTCTTTCATCTACCAAACCAACCAACCCAAAACCTTCCTCTTCTCCAATAAAACCACTTCTCCTGCTCTTGATCCCTTTTTCAATATTTTATAAGGAAGTCCTCAGAGTTCCTAGATGAAGGATTTAGCGAGAAGCTTCCCAATGGCCGGCTAGTCATCAAGTCTCGAAAAATCACTGTAACTTATCTAGATAGTGTTCTTCCTTTACAAATCTTTTGTATTTCTCTCTTAATATACAACAAAGATCTATTTTGCTTGCATTTATCTTTGTATCTTTATTTTTCTTGCATAAGAATCTTTATCTTAAATAGTTTATGACCCTTGGGACGAGCCATGATCTACAAGTATGGATCGTGCTCTTGAGATAGATTATATTTAGATAAGATTTCTTAATTTTCATATCTAAATAATTTTGACTAGCCTATAACTTTAAAGGATGGGCCATGATCCAAAGGTATGGGCCGTGCTCTCTAAAATAACTTATATCTTTATTGATTAGATACTAATCCACGACATGTTAAGAAGGATACCAGCTGTCCAACAAAGAAGCAGTTGAGACCCAGAAAATTCATTCTCATACTTGATACCAATTAGTCTTAATTTATTTACTCTTTAATTTAATTACTAGTCTTTAATTAATCTTTATCCTGCTTTTAACTTAAATCCAAATTTCTCAAACATAACTAAATATGATCTCTGTGGATACGAGCTCGACTCACATTATCTACATAGTAGTGAGTTAAAATAATTTTTGACCATCTATGACAGCGATCAAGTGCATTCTCTATTTTTTGGACACGTCTATCTATCATGTCCTTCTTCACCCCAAATTCGATACTTGGGCCTATTGCCGACTTGGTCCAATCTATTTCATTCCTTAGTCTCGAGGATTGTGATCTTTCCTTCTATTGTAATCATTCATTTTGTGGTACTATCAAAATATCATTTGTTGGTTGCGACCAATACTTTATATACAAGATTGGTTAAAATTGATAACTATAACTGTGATAGCACTCCTCCAAACTGTAGCATCGATCAACATATCGTCAAAAATCAATTGAGACATAAGCACAAGCAACCATCACATGAGAACACGACAAATGATCGCAGTGCCATTTTTGATACTGTTGATCCTATGATTGATTTTGATGACTGCTAAACTTTGAGTATTTATGAATATAACCATGTGTTTCAAGAATGAATGTAGAATTTTTTAGGTGCTTAAAATGAAAAAATTTTCTTAAAAGAATGATAATTAATGATCAAATGAGACTCAAACAAAAAATTTTTGAAAGCCTAAATATTATAAAAGATTTTAGAAATCAAGGTGGAAGAAGCTCCCAAAGATTGAAGTCAAAAAGCCATTCAAACAGAAGAATGTGCAGAAATTTTCAATTGGCTATCACCTCGAGTCGACTCAAGATGGATTTTGATTTGACTCAAGCTGAAATAGTGAAGAAAAAGACTTTTGGCATGCAAAAGTTTTAGCCGGCATGCCCTCAAGTCGACTCAAGTTGGGTGCGAGTTGACTCAAATGAACAGTAACAAAAAAAGTAAAGTTTCAGACAGATAAAGTTTCAGCCGAGTGAAGGAGTCGAATTGACTCAAATTAGTTGAGTCAAGGACTCAGGAAATAATAGAGAGCATGATTTTTAGGACAAAAATTTGAAGTAAACTCACAAACTAGTCAAGTCGACTCGAGGGATAGCCCAGTCAACTCAAGACTCAAGTCGAGTCGACTCAAGTTCCAATAGCTAGTTCTTTAGAAATTTAGATTTGATTTCTAATGGCTAGATTTTATCTCCGACGGCTAGTTCAAGTCCTCCAATAGTCCAAACTCATTTTCTAACCAATGTAAAGCCTATTTATAGGTGGAGAATAAAAAAAAAAGGGAAGAAAGTGGATTGAAAGAGTGAATCATTCAAAATTGTGAGCTCCATTGAATATCCAAGAAAAAGAAAGGAACCAAGCTTCAAATTCAGAGAGTATTCACGAGAGATCTTCCACAACTTCTCAAGCATTCTCTCAAGCTTCAAAGAAGAGTGATCAAGTTTCTAAGAGCCATCATTCAACCTCTTTTTCATGCTTCAAAAAAAGTTTTCTTTTATTTTTATTTTGTGTCAAATTTCATTCATCGTTGTATTTTATTTTCTTTACAAGTTTTTTTAGGAAAAAGAAATTTGGGGTTAAGACTTGTCCAAGCCCATAATTGGATGTTGTAGGTTTTAGTTGGTGAGTCTGAAAAATCAATTGGGTTAATAGTGAGCCTAGAAAACTATTGATATAAGGTTGTGATTGCTGATCCTGAAAAATCAACTGAATTTATTTGTAATCTCAGGTTAAAATAAATACACTGTAGTCAAGTAATTCACCACAAATACTCAAATTAGTTTATTTGAAGCACACATTGGCTTAGAGTTTAATTTGACCTAAAATTTTATAAGAACCCAATTTATCCCCCCCACTTCTTGGGTTGCTTTCTCTGGGCAACAAGTGGTACTAAAGTAGATGCTTTATTATTAGTTGTTGACCTAGTAGTCTAGAGCCAAAGATCTTGCAATCTAAAATAGAATCTTTTTTTAATGAAAATTATTCTATAGATAGACCCCTAATGCTTAGTGAATCTAATTATACCTATTGAAAAATTAGGATAAAAAATTTTATGCAATCATATGATTATAATTTATGAAAGATTATAGTTAATGACTGACACAACTCCAATCCACTAATTGAGCATAATAATGAAATGGTACAACTAAATGCCAAAGCTATGAATGTGCTATATTATTCATTAAATTGAAATGAATTAAATTTGATTTCTTCTTGTATTTTAGTAAAAAAAATTTAGAAAAAAATTGAAAATGACCTTTGAGGGAGCAAATGAAAGAGAAGACTCAAGCTACCAAGAAGAGAAGGAAGCTCATCCCAATCTATGTCTCATGGCTCATGTGTTGAGAATAGTGTCCCAAAGTCAATCGTCAGCCTGTTGACGGTTGTGCTCCTTTTGTATTAGTACATGAATTATAAATAAATAAAAATTATTTTGATATTTTTTCATCACAAATATTTCATCTTCTAATGAACTCCTGTGTTGTGGTGAAGTCCTTAGGACTATTTAGACTCGACAAAGGAGGATTTGTCGCTTAGTCCTTAAACCTGTTCGCGACCAAATGATATGTTGTTACCAAGGACGACAACGTTTATCGAGCATAGGTCATTGTGTGCCATATGGGTTGGTTGTCCTCATAACCAAGGAGTGTGGAGACACTGGTATGGCATACAGGTGAGATATAATGGTACATCTACACTGAACGTGACTGACTCCAGAGCTATTTCTGCTGTCAAGATTTGCTCCGATGGGATATGGGTATAAATGTCCCTCCGATCTGAGACCGCCACGGTGACTTGCAAGCAACTCACTGCACTTAGGCACTGGACTATCTGAATTTCTAATTCAGTGATGGAAGGCTGCTGGGTGTAGTCAAGTACTTGACTTGTCGGTGCGTGTGTCAAGATGGGATTGACCACTCCAGTTTAGGAGCTGTGTACAGTCGTGTTTCAATTTAGCAAAACCTTAACTAGGGTAGTCCTAGTGAGGAGTCACAGGACTAATTGAGTTGAGCACGATTCGGATGATCTCATCAGGGTTGACAGTTTAACCCTGAGTCATCCTAAACACAGGGGTCAAAAGGGATGAATTATACGGTAACCATATTCACGTAGGTTCTGAATGTTGCGATTATGACTATTCAACCTATCTGATCATCAGGTACCATTGCTAGATAATCACTTCGATTAGTACAGGAATTGGTTCCTGTGCTACCGACTTAGGTTCGAACCTGCGGGGTCACACACATTAGAGGTTCCTTTCTGATCTGATGGCTGATTATGAGTCTTATGTGTTTGGGACTCTATGATTAAGAATTAAGATTCTCTGATCATGAGTTTCACACATTTTGGGTATCGAGGTCAAAATTTTGAATTTCAAATTTTAAATTTGAAATTTGAACTCTTCGATCAAGGTTTCATATTGATGGACTTTGATACCCGATTGCCCATCGAATTTAGACTCAATAATTATGAGAGGTTTTATTAGTGATTTGATCACTAATTAACTCAATTTGATTGAGTAATTATTTTTGGATCAAATCCAATTGAATTGGATTCAGTTGGGTTTGACCCGATTAGGTTAAGAGTTGACCTAATCGTCGAGATGGTTTGGTCTCTGATTTGATCAGGGGTTGGGCTTAGTCAATTTCTAATTTGATTAGGATTTTATTGAGCCTAATTAAGCCTAATTAAGTTGGGTTTAATTTAGTCTAATTGTGCTTAACCTATTTTGATTAGGTTGGTTCAATTAAGATCAAACTACCATTTGAATTTGAATCCCTGCACCACCTTAAATCTCTATGCCCATTTGAATTCACGAGAAGAAACTTCTCGTAAATTTTTTCTCACACAAAGCCCTTCTCACACCCACTCTTGTGCACCAATATTTGGATAAAGATGATTAGTTAGCCATTCAAATTCAAAGCGTGTTTGAATTTGAATGGATAACTTATCTCTTGCGCATACATGACATTATCCACTTTAGCGCCCCACATCTCACACGAGAAAGAGTTTCTCGTGAAACCTTTCCATGCACAAAGTAGACTCACACCTTCTCTTCTCATGCCCAAGTGGATAGGGATGAGTTGGTTTTAGTTTGAATTCAAATTTGATTTGAATTCAAATGTGTAACCACTTGTCTTTATCCTCTCATGCGGATAAGACACGTTTTGATCTATTTTAAAAGAGATAGGGAGCTGGGGTGTGCGTAGAAAAATTTTGAGAAATAAAGTGGGGTGTGAGGAAGCCTTGTACATAAGGTGAAGGTCCAAAACCTTTCGAGAGAAAAAGAAAGAAAAGAAAGAAAATTGGGTGCTGGGTTTTTGGTGTGTACCCTAGGGTTTCTACTTAGGGTTCAGGAAGTGAGATTGGTGTGCCACGAGTGTCGTGAGTCCAGTAAATTTTAGAGAGAGATCCATCAGCCTCTCAACCAATCATGCAAATGATCTGAAGCATCCGAAGAGTCGGCACACATTGATCGAAGGAGTTCGATCAACATCAGCCATCAAAAGGGTGAAATTACGAACTAGCATTCGTGAGGAGTCGATCCGACGGGAGCTTCGTGTGGATGATCCGCAGAGGCCAGACACTAGTGTGGCTGTGATGTGACGATCAGAGCCCCCCGATGGTGATCAGATTGTGGTGATCAACTACCCGCAAAAGGTGATGTGTTCTAAATACAGTACAGTAAAAAGTTTACTGTTTCAAATTTGAATTTCAAATTTAAATGCATACTGTTGTATCATATTTAGATTCTAGTGTAAGGTTAATTAGTATTAATTAATGAGATTAATTAATAATTCTACTGTAAAATAGTAATTTTGAAAAAGTTTTAAAATTACCATTTTGCCCCTGCACTGAATTTTCACTTCAAATGGTATCAGAGCATGGTTCTAGAATATGATATACATATGCATATGTAGATTAAGGTATAATCTATAAGTTTAAATTTAAAATTTAAAATTTAAAATTTGAAATTTGTTAGAAGTTTCAAATTTGAAATTTGAATTTTGAAATTTGAATTTTGAAATTTGAAATTTAAAATTTGAAATTTGAAATTTATTTGAAATTTCAAATTTGAAATTTGAAATTCAAAATTTAAAATTCAAAGATTGGAAATTCGAAATTCGAAATTTGGTTGAAATCTCAAATTTGAAATTTGAAATTTGAAATTTGAAATTTGAAATTCAAAATTTAAATTTTAAAATTGGTATATTTAGATATACTTGATCCAAGTAGCAAGTAATCTAATTGGATTGGTTGCCATGGCCGTCCGGTCATAGGAGAAAAGTAAGGTTTAAAGGCCCTCTCTTCCCATTCGATGGGGTCTCCTATGGCGGTAGGGATGCCGATGCAATTATATCCCATGTCGATGAAGCAGCGAAAGGACTTAATTATAAAATTTATCATGAATGTGTTAGATTAGATCTAAAAAAAAAAATTCATGATTTATTTTGAGTTATTTTCTGTTATGAAATGAGCAATAGGATTGCTGTTTATGAAATGTGCTGACCCGTTTGTGAAATGAGTCAACACATTTGGTGAACAGAAAATAAAATCTTTTAAAATTTGAAAATTATTTTCGAAATGCCAAACCCTAACCCATCAGCCCAAGTACTTAATTAAAAGAATTAAGTGTTGTCTAGTAGGTCTAGAATTGTGAATTAAAACCTAAGACAATTACATAAACTTGTGGGTCAATGGGTTAGATGAATTAGGTCCATAATTGGGTTAGACCTAAGGTTAGCTTAAAAAATGGACTAAATGGAGTAATTGGTCAAATCTAATCAAAAGTTGAATTAGATTAGGTCAAGGATACTCTAGACTCAACTTCAATAGTTGTAGTTGAATGGGTCCATGTCTTTTACTAGACCAAGATGGACTTAATTCATGGCTACACGATGGATCCCTATTTACTAAGTTGATCAAAATTAAAACTAATGAACCGGTTGGTGTCTAAGGTAAGTTCGGCAGTTTTGACCAGTGGTTCTTAAGCGGGAGCTACTCACATTGATTCGATCATTGACGAGTTAATGGCAAATCCCCACCACTAATCTCACTTACCTGGCCAATCTGGTAAGTTAGATTTTGATTAGATCACTTGGTGATTAGAGCTCACCCATGTCATTAGGTAAATTAGTGTGACTGATTTAGGTGCTCCTAATGCCAGCTTTAATTAAATCCTTTTTAATCTGACTTGGTGAAGTCAGTGGGAGGATTGAAATTGGCTGGATGATTTCTTCTCTACTATCCTTTAATAAAATCCTCAAAAATTATTAGGTCTCTAAAATGATTAAGTTATAATGATAACTAAGTCAATGCCTCCCATTAAGTGAGTGATTATGAGTCCATTAGTTCAATGATCATTGGAGGCCCAAAGGCCTGGTGCTCATTGGCTAATGAAATTATCATTCATAATATGATAATTTGGTTGAGTCTTTCTGATGGTGGTTAGGTTGGCCGGCCAAAATTGGATCTGATCATTTATTGGTCTGATTCACTAAATTAAGTCATGTTAATGGTTGGACCTAACCAGATCTTTTTAGTGGAGGCCAAAGCCTACTGTTTAGGTTCTGGGGCAAAATCAATTACTAGAAGTTGTTTAGAGAAACAATTGGTTAAGAACCTACCCATAGATGCACATGGGTTGACCAACCAAAGTTGGGCTCGTGTGTAGTCTGTGTGGATTCTAGTACCCATTAAGGAATTAAAGTAATTCCTCGAATTGGAGGTTGAGGCTACCAGTTCGTAAAAATATTGGAAAAAACTTTAGACTAAAGTCCAAGTCTTTAGTATTAATTTATGTACTAATAGAGGTCTGGTTTTTCTTTATACAACTATGGCCACTACCCTGTCGCTCCGGTCATTATTAGATAATGACAAGCTCATGGGACCTAATTTTGATAGCTGGTATCGAAAATTGAAAATCGTCCTTGAGCATGAGTGGATCCTTTATGTAGTAACGGATCCAGCACCTGAGGAGCCAGCTCCGAACACTAGTAAGGCGATCCGAGATACTTACCAGAAGTGGCTCAATGACCGCACTACTGTCTGATGTATTATGCTGGCAGCAATGAATGACGAGTTCAGCTGCAGGTTTGAGAATGCCCAGCCACAGGAGATGCTTCAAATGTTCAATGACTCATTTGGCACGCCTGACGATGTTGAAAGGCACAAAACTAGTTGTGCCATTTTCAATGCTCGGATGAGGGATGGGGCCTCAGTCACTGATCATGTACTATACATGATCGAGATGATTGAGTGCCTAAGCAAATTGGGTTTTCCTCTGCACGAGCAGCTCGGTAAGGATGAAATCCTTAATTCCTTGCCCAAGTCCTTCCTCCTATTCCTTACTCATTTTTGAATGACAAAGCCTGCAGTAAACTATCACGAGTTGTTGGGGTTGCTGCAGAACTTTGAGAAGGATCACCAGCTCCATAAGGAGTCGGTGAATGTAGTGGGAGGGTCTTCTTCTCGTCGTCGATCCTTTGGGAAGGGGAAGAAGAACAAGAAGAAGAAGAAGAACAAGAAGGTGCAGCCTCATGCTGGGACGGTTGCATAGGGTCAGATCAAGAAGCGCAAGCCCGATCAGAGCCAGGCGGAGTGCTTCTTTTGCAAAAAGCAGGGGCATTGGAAGAGGAACTGTCCTCAATACATTGCCTCCCTGGACCCGAACAGGCCGAAGAAGAAGCAAGGTAATTATATGATAACTCCTTGCAATATTTCTATTTGTGATACTACTGCCTGCGTATTGGATACCAGAAGCCCTTATCATATTTGTAATTCGATGCAGGGTATGCAGGTCAGTAGGAGATTTGATGAAGGTGAGAGGTTCCTGAACGTTGGAGATGGAAGCAAAGTTTCAGTTCTAGCTTTAGGAATCATGAGTCTTGTAATCAATTCTTATAATGTAATTCTGAGTGAATGTCACTATTGTCCAAGCTTTTTATTAAATATTATTTCTGTAGGCCTTTTGGCCATGTACGGTTATGATTTTTTAATAAAAAAAAATATTTGCAATATCATTTTGAATGGTGTTACAATATTTGTTGGATAATTAAATAATGGAATTTACTTACTATCACAGCCTGTTAATGTGGTTCAAAACTTCGGTAAACGCCCTAGAATAGATAATGTGTCAGAAATCTACCTTTGGCACTGTAGGCTAGGTCATATCAATAAGAACAGGATAAACAGGTTGGCTCAAGAAAGAATTCTTGAACTTGGTGAATGTGAATCACTTCCAACCTGTGAGTCTTGTCTTCTTGGAAAGATGATCAAGTCACCTTTTACTGAAAAAGGTGAGTGAGCCAGTGAACTCTTGGGTCTGATACATTCTGATGTATGTGGACCTATGAGCTCAAGTGCAAGAGGTGGATATTTCTACTTCATAACCTTCACAGACGACCTATCGAGGTATGGGTATGTCTACTTAATGAAGCATAAGTTGGAGTTGTTTGAAATGTTCAAACTATTTCGAAATGAGGTAGAAAAACAAATTGGGAAGTGTATTAAAATTTTTCGATCTGATCGAGGAGGTGAATACTTTTCCAATGAGTTTCTGACGTATCTAGGGGAGAATGGGATTCTCTCTGAGTGGACTCCTCCTAAAACACCACAGCATAATGGTGTATCTAAAAGGAGGAATCGGACCTTATTGGACATGGTTTGATCCATGATGGGGTTTGTTGGTCTGTCGATCTCCCTCTAGGGATATGCACTCGAATCGATTTGTTACCTTCTAAATAGAGTTTCGAGTAAGTCTATAGCCAAAATGCCATATGAGATATGGATAGGACGTAAGCCAGTACTCTCGCACCTTAGGGTTTGGGGGTGTCCGGCTTATGTTAAACGTTTAATTACAGACAAGCTTGGACCTAGGTCTGACAAGTGTAATTTTATAGGGTACCCAAAAGAGATCAAAGGATATTATTTCTACCTTGCTGATGAGCAAAAGGTGTTTGTCAGCCTTAAGGCAATCTTTTTAGAAAAGGAGTTCCTTAGTGAAGGAACTGTTGCCTCTAAGGTCGAACTTGACGAAGTTCGACAGGTAAAAAATCTGACACATATTACTGAACCTGAACCGAATTTGATTAGATCAGATCCGGAGCCCATTGATTATGCACCCTTAAGGTGGTCTGGTAGAGTACCACATCAATTGGATAGATACTATGGTTTCTTGGTCCGAGATGACGATCCTGTCGAACTTGATGAAAATGATGAGGATCCGATCACCTACATTGATGCAATGCAGAGACCTGACTCTGAGAAATGGCTAAAGGCCATGAAATTCGAAATGGAGTCCATAAAAGTTAACGATGTGTGGACATTGGTTTACTCACCCGAAGGAGTGAAATCCATAGGGTGTAAGTGGGTCTTCAAGAGGAAGAGGGGCGCAGACGGAAAGGTGGAGACCTATAAAGCCCGTCTGATTGTCAAGGGATATCATCAACGTTATGGTATAGACTATGACGAGATATTTTCTCCTGTGGCAATGCTCAAATCCATTCGAATTATGCTTGCGATAGCTGCCCATCTAGACTATGAAATCTGGCAGATGGATGTGAAGACAGCTTTCCTAAATGGAGAGTTAGACGAAGAGGTGTATATGATACAACCTGAAGGGTTCACATCCACAGATGAGTCTAAGGTATGCAAGCTACAAAGGTCCATTTATGGACTTAAGCAGGCATCTCGGAGTTGGAACATACATTTTGATAGGATGATTAAAACGTATGGCTTCGTTAAGAACGAAGAAGAGCCCTGCATTTATAAGTGGGCTAATGGTCCAGTAGTAGTATTTCTTGTATTGTATGTGGATGACATTCTCTTAATCGGGAATGATGTCCCTGCATTATAGGGAATAAAGATTTGGCTGTCGTCACAGTTCTCCATGAAGGATCTGGGAGAAGCTTCCTACATCCTAGGGATGAGGATCTATAGGGATAGATCCAAAAGGTTGCTTGGCTTATCCCAGTCCACGTACATTGATACTATGCTGAAAAGGTTCAGCATGGAGAATTTCAAGAAAGGCTCTCTACCGATAGGCCATGGAATTTCTCTCTCGAAAAGGGATTGTCCGACAACACCTCAAGAGAGAGAGCATATGGGTAGGATTTCATATGCTTCGGCAGTGGGATCTATCATGTACACCATGACATGTACACGACCAGATGTGGCATACTCACTAGGGGTAGTGAGTAGATACCAATCTGATCCAGGGGAGAATCATTGGAAGGTTGTTAAAACCATCCTAAAGTATTTAAGAAATACTAAGGACCAGTGGCTTGTATATGATACATCGGACTTGAGACTTATAGGGTTTACAGACCCTAGTATCCAGTCTGATCGCGATAACAGCAAGAGTGTGTCAGGATTTATGGTGGGGCTGTCTGCTGGAAGAGTTCCAAGCAGCACATTGTGGCTGATTCAGTATGCGAGGCAGAGTATATTACTGCATCAGATGCTGCCAAAGAAGCGGTGTGGCTGAGGAAATTCATCATCGAGCTCGGAGTAGCACCCTCCCTTGTTGGTCCAGTTTTGCTCTACTGTGACAGCTCTGGAGCCATTGCTCAGGCGAAGGAACCGAAGGCACACCAGCGGACGAAGCATATTCTGTGCCGCTACCATCTCATCCGGGAGATCGTGGATAGAGGTGATGTCGACCTTCAGAAGATCGACGGGAAGGAGAACCTGGCCGATCCATTCACTAAAGCCATTGCGGTGAAGGAGTTCAACGACTATAAGTCGAAAATGGGTATTAGAAACTGCACCGATTGGCTTTAGGCCAAGTGGGAGATTGTTGGGAATAGTGTCCCAAAGCCAATCGTTAGCCTGTTGATGGTTGTGCTCCTTTTGTATTAGTACATGAATTATAAATAAATAAAAGTTATTTTGGTATTTTTTTCATCACAAATGTTTCATCTTCTAATGAACTCCTGTGTTGTGGTGAAGTCCTTAAGACTATTTAGACTCGACAAAGGAGGATTTGTCGCTTAGTCCTTAAACATATTCGTGATCAAATGATACGTTGTTACCAAGGACGACAACGTTTATCGAGCATAGGTCATTGTGTGTCATATGGATTGGTTGTCCTCATAATCAAGGAGTGTGGAGACACTGGTATGGCATACAGGTGAGATATAATGGTACATCTGCACTGAACGTGACCGACTCCGGAGCTATTTCTGCTGTCAAGATTTGTTTCGATGGGATATGGGTATAAATATCCCTCCGACCTGAGACCGCCATGGTGACTTACAAACAACTCACTGCACTTAGGCACTGGACTACCTAAATTTCTAATTCAGTGACGGAAGGCTGCTGGGTGTGGTCAAGTACTTGACTTGTCGGTGCGTGTGTCAAGATGGAATTGACCACTCCAGTTTAGGAGCTGTATACAGTCGTGTTTCAATTTAGCAAAACCTTGGCCAGGGTAGTCCTAGTGAGGAGTCACAGGACTAATTGAGTTGAGCACGATTCGGATGATCTCATCAGGGTTGACAGTTTAACCCTGAGTCATCCTAAACACAGGGGTCAAAAGGGATGAATTATATGGTAACCATATTCACATAGGTTCTGAATGTTGCGATTGTGACTATTCGACCTATCCGATCGTCGGGTACCATTGCTAGATGGTCACTTCGATTAGTACAGGAATTGGTTCCTGTGCTACCGGCTTAGGTTCGAATCTGCGGGGTCACACACATTAGAGGTTTCTTTCTGATCTGATGGCTGATTATGAGTCTTATGTGTTTGAGACTCTATGATTGAGAATTAGGATTCTCTGATCATGAGTTCCACACATTTTGGGTACCGGGGTCAAAATTTTGAATTTTAAATTTTGAATTTGAAATTTGAACTCTTCGATCAAGGTTTCATATTGATGGACTTTGATACCTGATTGCCCATCGAATTTGGACTCAATAATTATGAGAGGTTTTATTAGTAATTTGATTGCTAATTAACTCAATTTGATTGAGTAATTATTTTTGGATCAAATCCAATTGAATTGGATTCAGTTGGGTTTGACCCGATTAGGTTAAGAGTTGACCTAATCGTCGAGATGGTTTGGTCCCTGATTTGATCAGGGGTTGGGCTTAGTCAATTTTTAATTTGATTAAGATTTTATTGAGTCTAATTAAGCCTAATTAAGTTGGGTTTAATTTAGTCTAATTGTGCTTAACCTATTTTGATTAGGTTGGTTCAATTAAAATCAAACCACCATTTGAATTTGAATCCCTGCACCACCTTAAATCTCTGTGCCCATTTGAATTCACGAGAAGAAACTTCTCATGAATTTTTTCTCACACAAAGCCCTTCTCATGCCCACTCTTGTGTGCCAATATTTGGATAAAGATGATTAGTTAGCCATTCAAATTCAAAGCGTGTTTGAATTTGAATGGATAACTTATCTCTTGCGCATACATGACATTATCCACTTTAGCACCCCACATCTCACACGAGAAAGAGTTTCTCATGAAACCTTTCCATGCACAAAGTAGACTCGCACCTTCTCTTCTCACACCCAAGTGGATAGGGATGAGTTAGTTTTAGTTTGAATTCAAATTTGATTTGAATTCAAATGTGTAACCACTTGTCTTTATCCTCTCACGCGGATAAGACACGTTTTGAACTGTTTTAAAAGAGATAGGGAGTTGGGGCATGCATAAAAAAATTTTGAGAAATAAAGTGGGGCATGAGGAAGCCTTGTGCATGAGGTGAAGGTCCAAAACCTTCCGAGAGAAAAAGAAAGAAAAGAAAGAAAATTGGGCGTAGGGTTTTTGGTGTGTACCCTAGGGTTTCTACCTAGGGTTTGGAAAGTGAGATTGATGTGCCACGAGTGTCGTGAGTCCACCAAATTTTAGAAAAAAATCTATCAACCTCTCAACCAATCATGCAAACGATCCAGAACATCCGAGGAGTCGGCACACATTGATCGAAGGAGTTCGATCAACATCAGCCATCAAAAGGGTGAAATCATGAACTAGCATTCGTGAGGAGCCGATCAGATGGGAGCTTCGTGTGGACGATCCGCAGAGATCAGATACTAGTGTGGCTGTGATGTAATGATCAGAGCCCCCCGACGGTGATCAGATTATGGTGATCGACTACCCGCAAAAGGTGATGTGTTCTGAACAAAGTACAGTAAAAAGTTTACTGTTTCAAATTTGAATTTTAAATTTAAATATATGCTGTTGTATCATATTTAGATCCTAGTGTAGGATTAATTAGTATTAATTAATGAGATTAATTAATAATTTCACTGTAAAATAGTAATTTTGAAAAAGTTTTAAAATTACCATTTTGCCCCTGCACTGAATTTTCGCTTCATCATGAGGATGAAAAAAAAAGAAAAAGAAGAAACAAAGAAGAAAGAAAGCATCAATTAAAGGAAAGCAAAGCAAAGAAAAGGAAGATGAAAAAAAAGAGCAGAAAGTAGATAAATCATGCTTGATGGATAAAGAGGAGGAAGATATTGCAAGTCTTTACCTCGTGACTCAAAATAATGAGGTAAATATTGAAAACTCCTCTAAATTTACTTTTGATAAACTATTTGATGCCTTCAAGAAATGACTCATTTCTTGGACATTGGTTATTAAGTTTATCACCTTTTACAATAAGAGCACACCTGGGAAAATATTTTTTCATCCCAAATCTCTCTAATACTCTAGAGATGTAAGTCCTTTTAGATAGTTTAAGTAATCTTAAGAATTTATCTTTTTGAATCTCAATGCCAATAATATAAGCGACTTTATCTATATCTTTCATCTCAAAATTTTATGATAGAAGCTATTTGATTTCTTTAAGTAGACCAAGATCACTATTAGCAAATAGAATATTATCCATATATAATATAAAAATTATGAACTTACTTCTACTAACCTTCAGGTATATATATGGATCAATAGTATTTTCTTCAAATCCAAGAAAAATGATTATCCAATTAAATTTGAGATATCAATGTTTGAAATCCTATTTAAGTCCATAAATGAATTTTTTTAATCTGTAAACCATTTTCTCTTATCCACTAATAATAAAATCCTTGGGCTATTCCATATAGACCTCATCCTCTAGATCACCATTAAGGAAGGCTATTCTCACATTTATTTGATGTAGCTCTAAGTCAAAATGAGCCACTAAAGATATGAAAATCTTAAAAGAATCTTTTGAGAAAATAGGATAATAGGTCTCTTTGAAGTCAATGCCCACGTTTTGTGTAAATCTCTTTGTCACAAATCTAGCTTTATATCATTCAATCTTATCATTGAGATTTCTTTTGGTCTTATAGTCTACTTGCATTCTATTGGTCATAACTATGTGGTCCCATTAGTCGCGATCATTCATAGCATACTTCCATCTGTCAGGCTGACGTTATCAACTTTAAATACTGGGGGCACATATGAAAGCATGAGAGCAAGCATCTCCAGATCTGAGGTATGACTTTTGAGGTACTCCTTTTATCTGATTCTCAGACTTAGGAGTAGGGAGGTAATGTTATTGTGATACTGTGGGTACCTCAGATCTATGTATTATCAAGGCATACCTCAGGCCATCAAACTATCGCAGTGGCTACCGACCTAAGCACAGAGCTGAGGTATGCATACCTGAGCTATCTACATCCTATCTGCTGCATGGCCTATTCAGCATGTGAGTTGTCCACCCTAAGTGGATAGGCTCAGAGGTAACCACCTTACCTAATTTCATGAAAGCGATAAAGGCCTAAAATATCTCGTCCGTAATGGCATGTTTAATGGTCCTGCAATCTCAGAATTGCATGATTTCACAGCTGTTCGACCAGCTATTCAATGACATTCTATATAAACAATCAAAGCCCTAAGGAC
Organism: Elaeis guineensis; assembly: GCF_000442705.2. Taxonomy (NCBI): domain Eukaryota; kingdom Viridiplantae; phylum Streptophyta; class Magnoliopsida; order Arecales; family Arecaceae; genus Elaeis; species Elaeis guineensis. Next base: position 18,081,744 of record NC_026007.2, on the reverse strand, counting down.
CAAAGTAAGCAATTCCTCTTAGAGAATTCGTTATTGCTCATTTGTTCTTCAATTTCTAACTTGAGTGTCAAAGGATCCTAGCAAGAGTAAAAATTTTTAACTCGAACTTATTTTGTAGGTCACTCTAGCATTCCTGTGCAAGGCTCGGTCACCCACCTTTCAACCTCCATAAGAACGAGCAGCAGCAGATAGCAACCCAAGAGAAGAGGTGAATTGAGTTGTTTAAAAATTTTAACTAAATTTAAAAACTAAAATAATTTATGCTTCAAATTAGTCTAACTTATGTGATGGTGAAGTGAATACAAAATGCTACAGCAGAATTAAGATATTGAAGCAACAAAGAAAGAACTAAAAGCAAGTAAAGAAAGTAAGACAATAAAGTAAAGAAGAGATAAGGCACAACACAAATATAAAATAATTTATAGTGGTTTGATGCAATCTTGTACTTATGTCCACTCTCCAAGAGCCCCTTAGAAATTTTACTATAATCCTTTTGATTACAACACATTTGTTTTATTCAGGCTCACAAACAAATCCAGTTGATTTTTTGGGATCACCAACCAAAATCTTACACCAATTATTTTTTAGATTCGCAATCAATTCAGTTGATTTTACAGACTCATCAATCAAAACCTATAAAGTCCAATTTCGGGCTTGGACAGGCCTTTACCCCAAGTTTCTTTCTCCCAAAAAAACTTGTGAAAAAATAAAATATAATAAATAAAATTTCAGAATAAAAAAAATAAAAAATAAACTCTTTTAAGCACTAAAAAGTAGCTGAGAATTTGTTCTTTAGATGCTTCAACTTCTCTTGAATGATGCTTGAGAGGATGTGAAAGAAGATGGAGAAGATTGTCCTTGAAAGCTCTCAAAAATCATTACTCAACTTCCTCTCTTTTTCAAGGATGTTTAATGAATCTCATCAATTTAAATGTTTCCCTCTTTAATCTCTCTTTCCAAATATTTCTCTAGCTTTTAATAGGCTTGGAAGAGGCTTGAGAGTGAGTTTTGACCGTTGGAGAGTTTGGAGTAGCCATTAAACCCCAAAACTAGTTATTAGAAGAGTGCAGAAAATCAGTCGTTATTGCTGTCTCCGTGAATGGAGTCGACTACTTTTTTTTGGGGTCGACTCTTTTTCCAACCGAGCTAGCTCCATTTTCATCCGAGTCAACTCACCTCAATTTTGCAAAATTTAGCTTTGTGTCCTTCTCAGAAAGTCGGCTCTGATTCAATCTGAGTCAGCTCGATTTCGTGCCAAGACATTCTTAACATGCCAGCATAGACTTGAAACCTCCCGAAGTCGGCTTCAAATCTTTCAACTTCATTTTTCTTCATATTTTGGACTTTCAAACTTGAATTTCTTGGCTCCAATGCTTCCAAACGATATTTACTTTCTCCAATTTTATTTTCTCTTCTTTCAATTTTATTTTCTTCATAACAAACCATGAAAACTTGTGAGAACTTGTTCTTTTAAGTGGTTTGGCATGGTATCTTGAAAGGATTTATTCTTAAGATAAAAATTCTTCATTTTGGATACTTAAAAAATTCTACATTAAATCTTAAAATATATTATTAGAATTATAATTACTCAAAATTTTGTAATCAACAAAATCAATCATAGGATCAACATTGAAGCCTTTAATAAATTTAAAGAGTATCAAAGTATGGTCAAAAAATAAACTGAAAAGTATATTAAAATTATTCAATTAGATCGAGGAGATGAATATCTTTTCTAGTAAGTTCTTAGATCATCTTAAAAAAAAGATTATTCTCTCTGAATGGACCTCTCCATATACACCACAATTAAATGGTGTAGCAGAAATGAAGAATCATACTTTATTGGATATGGTGTGGTCCATGATGTGCTTTATAAAATTTTTTATTTCTTTCTGGGGATATGCCCTAAAGACTGCTGCATATATTTTGAATAGGATACCTTCTAAATCTATGTCTAGCACTCCATATAAGATATGGAGAGGAAAGAAGTCCAATTTTAAATACCTTAGGATATGGGGCTGTCTAGCATATGTCAAAAGAAGATTTGGACATAAGCTAAGTGCTAGGACAGAAAAATATTTATTTGTATAATATCCCAAGGAGAGTATGGGATACTATTTCTATCATCCTATTGAATTAAAAGATATTTATTAGTAGACATGCCACTTTTATGAAAAAATAGTTTATCCTAGAAGGGGGCAATGGGAGAAAAATTGAACTTGATAAAGTTCAAGACCTACAAATAGAGACATAAGATATTCATCTATCAGATTTATCCATTGATGAGGTACAATCATAACACACATCTCTTCTCTGAAGATCAGAAAGAATGCAAAGAGCACCTTTAAGGTATAATTTTATCATTAAGAATGATGAAGCTGAAAGAATAATACCCTACAAGCCAATCGCATATGAGATACGATCAGATATTTTCTATAATTTTATCTTTCAAACTTATGTAATTAAAATTGATATTTAATAAAATAGGCATCTTGATTCATTATATACTACATTTTATTATTTTTAAGATTATAATAAATCTCATATGTCTGGGCAATGATTTTAGGATTGTGATAAGATCACATCAGTAAGACCTAAATCTTGGATAATCATGACCTAAAATATTTTCAACCATTGGTTCATTGAGTCGGAGATCAATGATACTGGTAAGACTGGCATGTCCTATGTATGCTCATTCATAAGGGTGGCTGACCTCACAATAATTTATATGGTGATACTAATACAAGGATGTGGGTGCTCATTAAAGAATGAGTTCACTGAATAAACCTACGAGAGAACATCTGATGGAGTCTTATTTACATGTCAGCTGATTGTTCTCTAGTGAAAGTTGTGTATGTGATCTTTTGACCTGAGATCATCATGGTACCTTGGTATATGAATCCATATTTTGGTTCACTTCTTAACTTGATTCTCTGATCCTTTTGTAGAGTATTTTGGATATTATGAAGTGTACATAGAGGTTGTGAGTGATCAATAAAGGATCAATCACTTCTAATAAGAGGAGCGAACATCCTATGTGATCTTATAGGTCGATGATTCTGAAAGTCTTTGGCCAAAGTAGGATGATAATTAGAAAGAGATTTCTAATATATCATCAACTGAATCATCACCTTCTGATCAAGATACATATAGATAAGTAATTGAGTTTGACATGATTCTATACACATAGCTTATCTGAGATATTGTTTGATTGAAGGATTGAATTACACGGTAACTTACCATTGAAGAATATTTTGATAATTTTTATCAAAATTTTAAATCTTTTAGATAGTCATGATATATTGCTAGACATTAATCTGAACTTATGAACTCATCAGAATTAAAAGAGTTTAATTTAAAAATTAATTAAGAAGAGTCTTAGTTGATTGGGACTCTGAGCTGACCTATCTAATCGGATTAGAGTTAGATCAAGAGTTTATGTCCACTACTGGTTAGATTTGGAACCCAATGGGTCACATATTTTGAGATTTAATCTTGATCTAATTTAATTAAGATTTAATATAAATCTTAGGGGTTAATTTGATATGCTAGCACATTGTGTTAATCCAAGTTTCTAACTAGATTAAATTCAAAGTGTTTGAGCTAAACTAGACTTGTTGCCTTTGACCTAATTGGATTGGGTCTATTTTAATTGGACTCTTATCCAACTTGGAAGTGTTTTAAGTATGGAAGGAGACCTCCATGCCCACCAGGTTCTACACCCAAAAGTAATTGCCGCCTACCCTTATTTGCATTGAGAAGTGGAAGAGTCATTATTCATGAAGACTCTTATCCATCTACTTGTTTTCCTCTGGTTTCTTAAATTATCACATGCTAAAATTTTATGAGAGATTTATGAGGCATAGAAAAGGAGGAGTCCTTCTGTGTGAAGGCTCTTTTGTGCTACTTAAAGCAATGGAGAATTAATTCTCCCCATGAAGACATGAAGCGCCAAGAGTTGGTGCCCTTTGGGGGTTCTTCACATCCCTTCTTATCCTATTTATATGGGGCATCCCATATGGAATGGGTGCTGGATTTTGGATGAAAATTAGAGCCATTTGGTGTGTGATATGAGAAAAAAAATCTAAAAAAAAATTTGAGAAAAAGACATGAAAAAAATTGAGAGGAAAAATTGTAAGAAGGGTGGCGAGAAAAATAGCAAGTGTTGCTACCTTGTCCTAGAGTTTGATTTTTCTATATATTGGAGTCCAAAATCAAATCTTAGGTTGTGAGACTTCTAGAAAAAATTCTCTTGGCGTGATCCTGATAGCAAAATTGAAGGCAACTGAGCATTGGTGTGATCGTTCTTCGAATTCAAAGCCAGCAGTATTCTTGTGAAGAAAAGACTGTGATAGCACACCAGTTAGGAAGGACCTTGGCCAATTTTTGTGTGGATCACTGTTGAAGGACTTCTATTTTGGAGTCTCATAGAAATTACCTTCTTACCGTACTACTTATTTGAGAAGTATAAATTTTTATCTCTTTGCATGCTTCATTTTGTTTTGTTCGATATCAACAAGGTGATTCTAAGATTTAAATTTTGGTTCGATAGTTTTAATTATTAAAACTCTCGATATATATGTTTAAAAATTTTTAAAATTTACTTTTCACTGTATGACCAGAATCTAATAGTGGTATCAGAGCCATCCTTGTTAGATTTGATCAAACAAGTGCAAAAGTTATAATATAAAATTATTTTAATTCATATTTTGCCAAAAATATTACATCGATTTCTAGCATCGATCTTAAAATCAAACAATATTTTTGACTTTATTTGAACCATAGTTTTAAATTTTAGTTATTCAAATTTTAAATTTTTGATAATATGAAATTTAATGATTCATGGTTGCTTGATGCTTAAATCAATTTTTTGATTAAGGGTGTAATGCATGCCTAATTTGATTCGGGTTTGTTTTCAATTTGGCTAAACTTATTATATGTTAAGTCATTTGTGCGCCCTTATATGATTATTGTAATCATTTTTGGCATGTCAATATGATTAATATTATAACTTGTAAAGCATGTTGATTGCATAATTTGTATATTACATTTTATGTAGTAGTAGTTAGGATGTGTCGAGATCAGTTCAAAGATCCTCTATAAAAATATATTAAGTTGTAATGTCGGAATTCACTTACAAATCAAATATCGAATTTATTTGATCAATTGGTGTCTAGGTAAGTAAGAAAGGTAGTTTTCTAATTAGGTCTGTATGCTGGCCTGGTCAACTTTGTTGGTGTCTAAGAAAAGCTACGAGGAGCCTCCCACCTACTGATCTGGCTAATTTGGTCTTATTGAGTTTTAGACTTAGATTGACTAGTGATGTAGACACTATAAAGGCCTTCCTTCATGCTTGGTCAATAGAGTATGTCAAGATCTTAGTGAGCATATTGTGCTATCCATAAGACTTACTATAAAAATTGATATGATGTTGACTAAATGCATATTAATGCTTATGGCATATTTCAATAGTGTTGCCTTGTTGTGCTATCCATAAGGATGGCATTATTTAAGTATGACCATATGGGATTGAAAGGTTAACTTAACTAAAATACTATAGTTTGTTGTGCTATCCACAAAACTATGAGTGATCTAAAGGCAAGAGAAAAAAATATTGAGAATTATATAAAGTACAATTGATAAAAAATTACCAATTTTTGAACTCATGAATACTTGTTGTGCTATCGACAAGTTGTTTGTGAGGAATAAGGATCTCAACCCCACTTAGAAACATAAGAATATTTCTTATTTTTCATACTTGAGGGTTATGAAATTCATTAAAATAGTGAGAGATACAATTAGACAAAAGTCCTAGTCTAGTTGTGCATGTCATCATGAGTTATCCACTTATATTATGTTCTTGTTATTATAGATTAACTGCATATATGGCATCCTCACTGTCGCTACAAGGCATATTAGATGCTAACAAATTGATCAGACTAAACTATGTGGACTGATTGAAAATTTTGAGAATTATTCTCACACAAGAGAAAGACTCCTACATACTGGATTCACCTATATCCGATACGATCGAAGAAGATGCATTTGAGGAGGAAAAGATCATATATAAGATGTAGAAGGATGACAGTGTGACTATCAAGTGCATCATGCTTGCCTCAATGAACAATGAGCTTCAGAGATAGCATGAGGATATAAATATTCCTTCTATACTCCTTAATCTTACAAAATTATATAGAAAATAAAGTCAAACTACTAGATATGAGATATCTAAGCAATTATTCTGTGCCCGGATGACTAAAGGTATATCTGTGCAAACTCATATCCTCAAGATGATTGATTTATAGTTAGATTTTGCTATGGATGGTGAACTTAGCTAGGATTTGATCTTGTAGTCACTTTTCGATTTCTTCTCTCAATTTGTCATCAACTACCATATGAACAAACTGAATATCAACCTACCTGAGCTGCTGAACATGCTAAAAGTAGTAGAGAGCCATTTCAAAAGTGAAAAGGCTCCAGTTCTTCTTGTTGATACAATCAATAAGAAGAAAGGCAAGAAGGATTCCAAAAAAAAATTGAACCCTAAAGCTGGCATCTTCAAGAAGAAGGCGAAAAAGGTCTTTGCTAAAAGTACTTGCTATTATTGTGGCAAGGATGGACATTGAAAGAAGAATTGTAAGGAATATCTTGCAACTGTGAAACAAGCAAGTGTTGCTAAAGATTTGTATATGATACAAACTTATCATTAAATACTTCAATTTTAGATTCTTAGATATTGGATACCGCTTGTGGCTCACACCTTTGTAAATCATTGCAGGATCTATAGGAATAAAGAGTTTGAATAAAGGTGACTTTCAGCTGTTCGACACTAGTGGAGAGTCCATTCAGGTCGAAGCTATGGGAACCAAGATTTTGAAGTTGTCTTCAGGCAAAATTTTAGAATTGAAGACCTGTTATTATATTTTTAAAGTTATTAGAAATATTATTTCTATACCTTGTTGTTAGAACAAGGCTTTGAAATAAAAGCTAAGAATAATGGTTGTTCTATCTATTTTTCTAACAAATTTTATAGAAATACTTTTGTTGGTAATGATCTTCTATTCTGATCACTTAATAATAATGTACTTCATATTGATAATATGAAGAAAAGAAAGAGAGAAGATATGAATATCACATACCTCTAGCACTGTCGATTTGGTCATATAAATGAGTTAAGAATTAACAAGTTATACAAAGATAAATTTTTTGATCCTTATTATTTTGAATCATATAAAACTTATGAATCTTGTCTCATAGGTAAAATAATCAAGATTTCATTTATTGGACATGGAGAAAGGGCAAGTGATATTTTGGATCTTTTACATACTGATATTTGTAGTCCAATATTGACTCCAGCCAGAGGTGGATACTCTTGCTTTATCACATTTATTGATGATATATCTAGATTTGGATATATATATATTTAATAAAATATAAATCTGAAACCTTTGATAAATTTAAAGAGTATTAAAAAATGGTTGAGAAACAAGCTAGTAAAAGTATTAAAGCTCTTCGATTTGATCAAGAAGGAGAATACTTGACTAGTGAGTTCTTCGATCATTTAAAATAAAATGGTATACTCTCTCAGTGGACATCTCCTTACACTCCACAATGAAATGGTATTGCAGAAAGGAGGAATCGCAACTTATTAGATATGGTGCAGTTCATGATGTCTTTCATGGATCTTTCAATCTCTTTATGGGGATATGCTCTCGAGGCCACAGTGTATATTTTGAATAAAGTGTCTTTCAAGTCTGTCTCTAGCACTCCATATGAGATATGAAAAGAGAAGAGACCCAGACTTAAACATCTTAAGATTTGGGATTGCCCTACTTATGTGAAAAATATTGATGGATACAAGCTTAGTGCTAGATCAGAAAAATATAGATTTGTGAGTTATTTCAAGGAGAGTATAGGATACTCTACCATCCTACTCAACAAAAGATGTTTGTTGGTAGGCATGCCATTTTCTTGGAGAAAGAGTTATCCAAAAAGGGGGCAATAGGAGGTCTATTGAACTTGTGGAACTTCAAAACCTACAATCTATTCAGAATTCACAAGTTGATTCTCAACCAGATGTGCTCATTATTGAGGCACAGCCACTACATACACCTCTTCTCCGAAGGTCAAGTAAAGTGCATAATGTACCACTCAGATATGGATTTGTCATTGAGAATGACAACACATCCTACATCATTGAGAATGATGATCTTACGATCTATTCGGAAGCTATCATGAGTAGTGACTCTGACAAATGGCTCAATATCATAAAATCCGAAATGGACTCCATGTATACCAATCAAGTTTGGACTTTGGTTGATACACCTGAGGGTGTGACCCCGGTAAGTTGCAAATGGGTCTTCAAGAAGAAAATTGGAGCAGATGGCCCGGTAGAGACCTATAACGCTAGACTAGTGGCAAAAAAATTCAGACAAAAATAAGGTATTGATTGTGAAGAAACCTTTTCGTCTGTAGCCATGCTCAAGTCTATTCAGATTATGCTTGCTATTGCTGCATACCATGATTATGAGATCTGATAGATGGATGTCCAGACTGTCTTCCTCAATGAAAATCTTGAGGAAGAAGTCTATATGACTAAGCCAAAGAGATTTATCTCTAGTGGGAGAGCAAATCAAGTATGTAAGCTGAATAGATCCATTTATGAATTAAAGTAAGCATCAAAGAGATGGAACATCTATTTTGATGAGACCGTCAAATCATTTGCTTTATCAAAAATATGGATGAATCTTGTATGTACAAGAAGACTAGTGAGAGTACTATTATCTTTTTGATTTTGTATGTGGATGACATACTGCTCATTAGAAATGATATCTCTATGTTGCAATCGATCAAAACATGGCTATCACAAAAGTTTTTCATGAAAGACTTGGGTGAAGCGTCCTATATACTTGGTATAAAGATATATAGAGATAGATCAAAAAGGATGCTTAGCTTGTCTCAATCTAAGTACATAGATCTTGTGTTGAAGAGATTCAATATGAAGGAAAGTAAAAGAGATTACTTGTCCATGGATCATGGCATACAACTCTCTAAAAAGATGTCTCCTAAGATACCTGAAGAAAAAAATAGAATGAGTTCTATTCCTTATGCTTCGACTGTAGGATCAATAATATATGCTATGCTATGTACCAGGCCTGATGTGGCTTATACCTTGGATATTGTAAGTAAATTTCAGACTGATCCTGGGAAGGATCATTGAAAAGTTGTGAAAAATATACTCAAGTACTTGAGAAGGACTAGAGATATTTTTTTCATATATAATGGATCTGATTTAAAACTAAAAGATTATACTGATTCTAATTTTTAATATGATTCGGATAATAGCAAATCTGTATCTGAGTATGTGTTCACCATGTATGGTGGAATAGTAAGTTGAAAAAATTTCAAACAGCAAACTATTGCTAACTCAGCACTGAGGCTAAATACATTGCTACTAGTGAGGCTGCTAAGGAGGCCATCTCAATAAAAAAATTTATTTCAGAATAAGGTGTAGTTCTAAGGATTGAATAACTAGTGCCCTTTTATTATGATAATACTGGGGCAGTTACTCAAGCCAAGGAACTAAGGTCTCATCATAAATTCAAGCACATCCTAAGACAGTTCCACCTCATTTGGGAGATAGTCAAAAGATGCGATGGGATCATGGAGTGAGTTGATACCAAGAATAATATAGTAGACCTATTCACTAAGGCCTTATCATTGCAGCAGTTTGACCACCACCTTGATTGCATGGGCATCAAGTATAATGGCGATGGGCTTTAGTGGAAATGGGAGATTGAAAAAATAATATTCTACAAGCCATTCGCATATGGGATGTGATCGGATGTTTTTTGTAATTTATCTTTCAAACTCATGTAATTGACATTGATATTTAATAAAATAGACATCTTGATTCATTATATGCTGCATCTTATTATTTTTAAGATTATAATGAACCCCATAGGTCTGGACAATGATTTTATAGTCGTGATAAGATCACACCACTGAGATCTAAATCTTTAATAGACATGATTTAAAATATTTTCAATCATTGATTTATTGAGTCGAGGATCAATGATACTGATAAGACTGGCATGTCCTATGTATGCTCATTCATGAGGGTAGTTGATCTCATAACCACTTGTATGATGACACTAATACAAAGATATGGGTGCTCATTAGAGAATAAGTTCACTGAATAGACCTATGAGAGAATATCTGATGGAATTTTATTTACATGTCAGCTGACTGTTCTCTAATAGGAGTTGTGTAAGTGATCTTTTGATCTGAGTGTTGAAAAATATGTCCCAAAAGCCAATCGTCAAGCTGTTGACGGTTGAGCAACCAAGTATTATAATTGATTTGTTAATAAATAAAATATATTTGGCATCTTCATCATAAGCTTTCATCTTCTAATGAACTCCGTTGTTATGATGAAGTCCTTAGGACTATTTAAGTTCGATAAAGAGAGGATTTATCGATTAGTCCTTAAAATTGTTCACGACCAAATGATAAGCTGTTAATAAGGACGACAGTTTCTATCGAGTATAGGTCGCTGTAGGCCATATGGGTTGGTTGTTCTCTTAACCAAGGAGTGTGGAGATACTGGTATGGCATACAGGTGAGATGTAAGGGTACATCATCATTGAACGTGACCAACTCCAGAGCATTCTGCTGTCAAGAATGTTTTTGGAATTTTCATGGATTTTAGGGTATACATTGTCCACCCTTTGCTAGTAATCCATGTATGAAAATATGGAGGAGGTGCTCAAGAGTTGGGCGCCCCTTAACTTGCCATGTTTGGATAAGCCTTGACTAGGTATTTGACCTAGACAAGAACTCTATCATATATCTCTGTATAAAATGAGTTTCTTTATAAAATTTTTGGAGAAGATAGATATTTGAGAGACCTTTGAGTCATCCAAAAATTAGAGAGAAATACCTTTAGGTTGTAGAGATATTATAGATGCAAGTTAGGGTGTTTAGAGAGAGAAACGAGAAGAAGAAGAGGGTCTTCTTCTAGGGTTATTTGTTTTCATATCTTTCCTCCCTCCATCTTGAGTTTTCTGAGAATGTCTCAGATCTGAAACTCCTCCTTTTACTTTTCATCTTTGGAAGAGTCCAAATCAAGAAGAAGGAGGCACCTGATCAACCATCAAAGAAGGATCAGCGCAGTACTAGCATACTGTGCTGATTTCCTGAAGCAGGACTTCTGATCGAGATTCGTGGGCTCGTGTGGATGACTCCTAGAGGCCGGATGTGTGTGCGGCTTGCAACATCATCCTCAAGCCCAGATCAGCGAGGTTAGAACGTCTAACCTGCAAGGTAATAGATCTGATCTATTGTTTAATACATACATTAGATGTAGTATAGAAACATGTTGATATGATCAACATGTAGTTCATGCTGTATATATATATATATTTTAATTTCTAATTTAATGCTATGTAATAATCATGTAATAGGATCTTAGATCTAGGGATTTTTTGATTTTAAAAAAATAAATTTTGATTTATTTTAGTCTTCCGCTGTATGATCTTGAAAAAGTTTCAAGATCTAACCCTGAAACCCTAGATCTGGTTCCTTCAATTGGTATCAGAGCCTAGGTTCTTTATTACATGATTATTTATACATGCTTAGATTATTTTTTAGATTAGATCTAATTTATAATCTGATTATTAAATCTAAAATTAAAATTTTAGATCAATCACGAACTGCAAGGTTGTCCTGCTGTAAGGTTTACCCCTTACAGTGCAAAGGTTGTCCTAGTTTGTGTAGATCTATCTTTAATCATAAATTTATTAGATATGATCTAGATTAAATTTATGATTTATTAGATTTAAAAGGTATTTAAATCTGAAATAAAATCTCTTTGTTAAATAATTTTTGTGCAAAAAAATTGTTTGAAGTTGAAACTGTTTCAATTACATGAACCTGTTTAGATTAGATCTAAAGTAGTTTCATGTTTATTTCACTTGTATCTTGATTATGAATCAAACATGCAATATGGTTGGTAGAATCATATTGTAAAATTATTTTAGAAATATGAAAATTATTTTTTGAAAAGCCGAACCCAACCCTCAGCCCAAAACTTAATTAAGAATTAAGAAGTTGTTTGATTAGGTTCTAGGATTGTGAATTGAAGAACCTAAGACACAAATCATAACACATTGGGTTAATGGGTTAGTGAGAATTAGGTCCATTAATTGGGTTAGACCTATGGTTAGATTAAAGATGGACTTAATTAGAGAATTGACTAAATCTAATCAATTGTTGTCTTAGGTTAGGTCAAGGATTCTCTAGATCAATTACAATAGTTGTAGTTGGTCAAGTCCATTTCTTTAACGAGAACCAAATGGACTTGATTCTTGGCTAAGCGGTCTAGCATGAACTGTTAAGTTGATCTAATCGAAACTAATTAAACCAGTTGGTATCTAAGGTAAACCAGATCGGTGGTTTTTAATTAGGAGCCCGCTTACCTGGCCATTTCTGATGGTGTCTAAGGCAAGCTTTGGCAGACCCTCCCACTGATCGAACTTACCTGACCTCTTGGTGAAATTATGTTTTGATCGGATCACTTGACTATTCGAGCTTACCCATGTCAGCTAGGTAAATCAGTGTGACTGATTTAGGTGCTCCTAGACCAGCCCTGGTCTCCCTTAAGCTGACTTGGTGAAGCCAGTAGGAGGATCATGATAAGCTGGTTCATCTGACTTCATCCTCTATATTATTTAAATCCTCTAAAATTATTAGGTCCTTAAAATAATAAAGTTATGGAGATAACTGAGTCATAGCCTCCCATTAAGGTGTTTGATAATGAGTCCATTAACTCAATAATCATTGCAGACCCAAAGGCCTGGTGCTTGTTGACTAATAGAATTATCACTCATCATATGATGACTTGGAAGTGTCTCTCTAATGGTGGTTAGCTGAGCCAACCAAAGTTGGACTTAATCATTCGTTGGTTAGATACACCAAGTATGATCATGTTAATGGTTGGACCTAACCGGATCCTTACAGTGGAGACCAAAGCCTACTGATTAGGTTTCTGGGGCAAAATTAAAATTACTAGAAATTATTTAAAGAAATAATTGGTTATGAACCTACCCTTAGATGTACATGGGTTGGCCAACCAAAGTTGGGCTTGTGTGCAGTCTAAGTGGATTCTAGTACCCACTAAGGAATTAGGGTAATTCTTCGAATTGGAGGTAGAGGCTACCAATTCGAATAAAATAGTGAGAGAAATCTTTTGATTAAAGTCTAAATCTTTAGGTTTAATGAATCAATTACTAATTAGGTTATGGTTCTCCTTTGTGCAAATATGGCCACTTCCCTATCGCTCCGATCATTGTTGGATAATGATAAGTTGGTGGGACCCAACTTCGATAGCTGGTATCGAAAGTTGAAGATAGTCCTGGAGCATGAATGGATCCTATATGTGATAATGGATCCTGCACCTGAGGAGCCAGCTGCCAATGCACGTGGAACAGTCAGAGACACTTACCAGAAGTGGCTCAATGATCGGACCACGGTGCGCTGTATCATGCTGGCTGCCATGAGCGATGAGTTCAGTCGCAGATTCGAGATGGCTCAGTCAAAGGACATACTTCAAGTGTTGGAGGATGCCTTTGGCACATCCGATGACGTAGAGAGGCACAAGACTAGTTGTGTCATCTTCAACGCCAAAATGCGGGATGATGCCTCTATCACTGATCATGTATTGTACATGATTGAGCTGATGGAATGATTGAGCAAGCTCGACTTTTCCTTGCAAGCTCGACTTTTCTACCATGCTGATGAACAAAAGGTGTTCGTCAATCTTAAGGCAATCTTTTTAGAAAAAAAGTTCCTTGGTGAAGGAACCGTTGCCTCTAAGGTTGAACTTGATGAAGTTCAACAGGAAGAAGGACCGACACCAATAGCTGAACCTGAGTCTGATATGATTAGATCATATTCGGAGCCTAATGTACCTGTATCATTAAGGTGATCCGGTAGAGTACCGCATCAGTCGGACAGATACTACGGTTTCTTGGTCCGAAATGGTGATCCCATCGAACTTGATGAGAATAATGAGGATCCGATCACCTATATGGATGCAATGCAGAGATCTGATTCCGAGAAATGGCTTGAAGCCATGAAATCCAAAATGGAGTCCATGAAGGTCAACGATGTACGGACATTGATTGACCCACCTGAAGGGGTTAAACCCATTGGGTGTAAATTGGTCTTCAAAAAGAAGAGGGGCGCAGACGGAAAGGTGGAGACCTATAAAGCCCATCTGGTTGCCAAGGGGTATCGTCAACGTTATGGTATTGACTATGATGAGATGTTTTCTCCTGTGGCAATGCTCAAATCCATTCGGATAATGCTTGCAATAGCTGGCCATCTGGATTATGAGATCTGACAGATAGATGTAAAGACAGCTTTCCTGAATGGAGAGCTGACCGAAGAGGTGTATATGATACAACCTGAGGGGTTTACATCCACAGATGAGTCCAAGGTGTGCAAGCTTCAGAGATCCATTTATGGATTGAAGCAAGCTTCTCAGAGTTGGAACATGCGTTTTGATAAGGTGATCAAAATGTATGGCTTCATTAAGAATGGAGAAGAGCCCTGCATCTATAATTGGGCAAATGGTCCAGTTGTGGTATTCCTTATCTTGTACGTGGATGATATTCTCTTAATCGGGAATGACATCCCCGCACTACAGGGAATAAAAATTTGGTTGTCATCACAGTTCTCTATGAAGAACTTGGGTGAAGCATCCTACATCCTAGGGATGAAGATCTATAGGGATAGATCTAAAAGGATGCTTGGGTTATCCCAGTCCATGTACATAGACACTGTGCTGAAGAGGTTCAGCATGGAGAATTCCAAGAAGAGCTATCTACCGATAGGCCATGGAATTTCTCTCTCTAAGAAGGATTATCCGACAACTCCTGAAGAGAGAGAGCGTATGAGTAGAGTCCCATATGCTTCAGCCGTGGGATCTATCATGTACGCCATGACATGTACAAGACCAGATGTGGCATACTCACTAGGAGTAGTGAGTAGATACCAATCTGATCCTGGAAAAAATCACTGAAAAGTGGTTAAAGCCATCCTTAAGTATTTGAGAAATACTAAGGACCAATGGTTGGTTTATGGCGAGTCAGATCTGAAACTTGTGGGGTTCACAGACTCCAGCTTCCAATCTGACCATGATGACAGCAGGAGCGTGTCGGGTTATATCTTTACTCTGAATGGTGGAGCCATCTGCTGGAAGAGTTCCAAGCAACATACTGTGGCGGACTCTATTTGTGAAGCAGAGTACATCGCAGCATCAGATGCTGCGAAGGAAGCTATGTGGCTGAGGAAATTCATCAACGAGCTCGGAGTAGCACCCTCCCTCGATGGTTCAGTCTTGCTCTACTGCGACATCACTGGTGCCATAGCTCAGGTGAAGGAACCCAAAGCACATCAGTGGACGAAGCACATCTTGCGCCGCTTCCACCTGATCCGAGAGATCGTGGATCGAGGTGACGTCGACCTTCAGAAGATCGACGGAAAAGAGAACCTAACCGACCCATTCACTAAAGCCCTTGCGATAAAGGAGTTTGACAATCACAAGTCGAAGATGGGTATTAGATACTATTGTCGAGTGGCTTTAGGACAAGTGGGAGTTGTTGGGAAATATGTCCCAAAAGTCAATCGTCAAGCTGTTGACGGTTGAGCAACCAAGTATTGTAATTGATTTATTAATAAATAAAATATATTTGGCATCTTCATCATAAGCTTTCATCTTCTAATGAACTCCGTTGTTATGATGAAGTCCTTAGGACTATTTAAGTTCGATAAAGAGAGGATTTATCGATTAGTCCTTAAAACTGTTCACGACCAAATGATAAGCTGTTAATAAGGATGACAGCTTCTATCGAGCATAGGTCGCTATAGGCCATATGGGTTGGTTGTCCTCTTAACCAAGGAGTATGGAGATACTAGTATGGCATACAGGTTAGATGTAAGGGTACATCATCATTGAACGTGACCAACTCCAGAGCATTCTGCTGTCGAGAATGTCTCTAATGGGATATAAGTATAAGTGTCCCTTAGACTTGAGATCGCCTCAGTGACTTGCAAGCAACTCACTATGCTTTGGTACTGGACTAACTGAATTTCTAATTTAAGGATGGAAGGCTTCTGGGCACAGTCAAGTACTTGCGAAGTCAGAGTGTGATCGAGATGGGATTGACCACTCCAAGAGTTGGAGAAGAATGAGTCGCTGTATTTCAATTTAGCAAAACCTTGGCTAGGGTAATCCATTAGATGGATTTGATATTTTGAAATACAATGTGGACAACCTGATCAGAGTTGACAGTTGAACTCTGGGGTGTCCTATGATCATTTTGGTCAAGGGGATGAATTATATGAAAACTATATCCGCATGGGTTCTAAGGATGTTGTTCTACACATTCGACCTATCCGGTCGTCGGGTACCATTGCTAGATGGTCACTTCGATTGGTACAAAAATTTATTCCTGTGCTACTGACTTAGGTTCGGACCTATGAGGTCACACACATTAGAGTTCATGATCCAATCGGATGATTGATCAACGATTAAGAATCGTTCTAGGGTTAAATGATCAATACGATTGACATTTAACCCAATGCAAGTATTGCAGGAGGATCGATTAGCAATTCGATTGCTAATTGGCTAAATTTGATTAAGCCAATGGGCTGAGATTAAGTCTAATTAAATATAATTTAATTAGATTTATTTTGGACTTGATTGGATCAAGTCCAATTGGTTTATTGGATAAGCCAAGTGTAAGGAAAAACTAGTCCTAGTTCAACTAGGACTTGGGTCAATCTAATTTCTAATTTGATTAGAAAATTAAATCAGATTTAAATCTAATTTAATCTAATTAAATTAGGTTCTTAATTGGGTTAAGACCTATTTTAATTAGATTGATCTAATTTTGGTTTGATTTGGTTTGGAAAACCAAATTAAAACAAGTCATAACATAGAATCCTAGTAAGATTAGGATTCCACCTTGCGCCATATAAGCCTTCCCCATGCCCTCTCTCTTATTCAACGTCAATCTCCACTTATTTTGTGTGACAAAAGCCCTCTCCCAGGTCTCTCCCACGTTCACAAAAGGTTTTCTCTCTTCTTTCTTACATGAAAGGTGGTTTGGATCAAATCAAAAAGGAATAAGTTTGGATTTTGAATTCTATGAGATAGAGTTTTAGAAATTCAAAACTCTTTCAATTTTGCACCGAATTTATCCAAATTTTTTTGGAATTTTTATGGCTTTTAGGGTATACATTTTGCATCCTTTGCTAGTGATCCATGCATAAAAATATAGAGGAGGTGCTCAAGAGTTGGGCGCCCCTTAACTTGCCATGTTTGGATAAGCCTTGACTAGGTATTTGACCTAGACAAGGACTCTATCATATCTCTCTGTATAAAATGAGTTTCTTCATGAAAATTTCGAAGAAGACAGAGATTTAAGAGACCTTTGAGTCATCCAAAATCAGAGAGAAAGACCTTTGGGTCGTGGAGGTATTATAGATGCAAGTTAGGGTGTCTAGAGAGAGAAACGAGAAGAAGAAGAGGGTCTTCTTCTAGGGTTATTTATTTTCATATCTTTTCTCCCTCCATCTTGAGTTTTCTGAGAGCGTCTCAGATCTGAAACTCCTCCTTTTACTTTTCATCTTTGGAAGAGTCCAAATCAAGAAGAAGGAGGCACCTGATCAACCATTAAAGAAGGATCAGCGCAGTACTAGCATACTGTGCTGTTTTCTTGAAGCAGGACTTCTGATCGAGATTCGTGGGCTCGTGTGGATGACTCCTAGAGGCTGGATGTATGTGCAGCTTGCAACATCATCCTCAAGCCCGGATCAGCGAGGTTAGAACATCTAACCTGCAAGGTAATGGATCTGATCTATTGTTTAATACATACATTAGATGTAGTATAGAAACATGTTGATATGATCAACATGTAGTTCATGCTGTATATATATATATTTTTTAATTTTTAATTTAATGCTATGTAATAATCATGTAATAGGATCTTAGATCTAGAGATTTTCTAATTTTAAAAAAATAAATTTTGATTTATTTTAGTCTTCCGCTGTATGATCTTGAAAAAGTTTCAAGATCTAACCCTGAAACCCTAGATCTGGTTCCTTCACTGAGATCATCATGGTACCTTGTGTACATGAATCTATATTTTGGTTCACTTCCTAATTTGATTTTCTAATCTTTGTGTGGGGTGTTCTGGATGTGGTGAAGTGTGCATGAAGGTTATGAGTGATTAATAAGAGATCAGTCACTCCTAATAAGGAGAGCGAACATCTTATGTGATCTCATAGGTTGATGATTCTGGAAGTCTTTGGCCAGAATAGGATGATAATTAGAAAGAAGTTTTTAATATATCATCAATTAAATTATCACCTTTTGATTGAGATACATATAGATAAGTAATTGGATTTGATATGATTTCATGTCCACAGCTCATCTGAGATGTTGTTTGACTGAAGAATTGAATTACACGATAACTTACCATTAAAAGATATTTTGATAATTTTTATTAAATTTTTAAATCCTTCAGGTAGTCATGATATGTTACTAGACATTAATCTTGACTTGTGGACTCATCAAAATTAAAAAAAAAATTAATTTAAAAATTAATTAGGAAGAGTCCTAGTTGATTGGGACTCTTGAGCTGACCTAATATGATCGGATTAGGGTTATGTCAAGAGTTTGCATCCACTGCTGGCTAGATTTGGAACCCAATGGGTCATACACTTTAGGATTTGGTCTTAGTCTGATTTAATTAAGATTTAGTGTAAATCCTAGGGGTTAATTTGATATGCTAGTATATTGTGTTAACTCAAGTTTCTAATCAGGTTAAGTTTAAAGTGGTTGAGCTAAACTAAACCTGTTGCCTTTGACCTAGTTAGATTGGGTCTATTTTAATTGGAGTCTTTTCCAACTTAGAAGTGTTTCAAGTGTGAAAGAAGACCTCCACTTCCATCAGGTTCCATGCCCAAAAATAATTGCTGCCCACCCTTATTTGCATTGAGAAGTGGGAGAGTCCTTCTTCATGAAGACTCTTATCCATCTCCTTATTTTCCTCTAGTTTCTTAAATTATCACATGCTAAAATTTTATGAGGGATTTATGGGGCATAGAAGAGAAGGAGTCTTTCTATGTGAAAGATCTTCCATGCCACTTAAAGCCATAGAGAATTAATTCTCCACATGAAGACATGAAGCGCCAAGAGTTGGTGCCCTTTCGGGTTCTTCACGTCCCTTCTTATCCTATTTATATGGGGAATCCCATATATAATGGGTGTTGGATTTTGGATGAAAATTAGAGCTATTTGGCATGTGATATGAGAGAAAAAATCTAAAAAAAATTTGAGAAAAAGATAAGAAAAAAATTGAGAGGAAAACTTATAAGAAGGGTAGTGAGAAAAATAGCAAGTGTTGCTACCTTATCCTAAGGTTTGATTTTTTTATGTGTTGGAGTAGAAAATCAAATTATAGGTTGTGAGACTTCTAGAGAGAATTCTCTTGGTGTGATTCTGGAGGCAAAATCGAAGGTAATTGAGCATTGGTGCGATCATTCTTCGAGTTCAAAGCCGACAGTATTCTTATGAAGGAAAGGCTACAGCAGTGCACCGATTAGGAAGGACCTTGGCCAACTTTCGTATGAATCACCATTAGAGGATTTTTATTTTGGAGTCTCGTAGAGATCACCTTCTTACCATATTACTCATTTAAGGAAGTATAAATTTCTATCTCTTTGCATGCTTGATTTTATTTTGTTCGACATCAACAAGATTCTAGAGTTTGAGTTTCGGTTCGATAGTTTTAATTGTTAAAGCTCTAGATATTTATGTTTAAAAATTTTTAAAATTTACTTTCCACTATATGACTAAAATCCAATATAAGCCCACATTATTGAGAATGATGATCCTCTGACTTATTCGAAAAGTATCAAGAGTAGGGACTCAAACAAATAATTGGAGGTCATAAAATCCAAAATGGACTCAATATATGCCAACCAAGTATGGACTATGGTTGATGCACGTGAGGGTATAACCCCTATAGGTTGCAAGTGGGTCTATAAGAAAAAGATTGGAGTAGATGGCCAAGTAGAAACCTACAAAGGTAGATTAGTGGTAAAAAGTTTCAGACAAAAGTAAGAAATTGATTATGATAAAAATTTTTTGCCAGTAACTATGCTCAAATCTATTCGGATTTTGCTTGCAATAGCAGCAAACCATGATTATAAAATTTGATAGATGGATGTTAAAACCATCTTTCTTAATGGTTACCTTGAGGAAGAGGTTTATATGACTCAGCCAGAAGGATTTATCTCAAGTGAGAGAGCAAATCAGGTATGCAAGCTTAAGAAATCTATTTATGGATTAATACAAGCCTCGAGAAGTTGGAATATCCATTTTGATATAATGGTCAAAGAGTTTGACTTCATCAAAAATGAGGATGAACCTTGTGTGTACAAGAAGACAAATGAGAGTACCATGATCTTCTTGGTTTTGTATGTAGATGACATACTTCTCATTGAGAATGATATCCCAGTGATGTAATCGATCAAGTTATAGCTATCACAAAAAATTTTCATGAAAGACTTGGGTGAAGCATCCTTTATACTCAGTATAAAGATCTATAGGTATCAATCTAAAATGATGCTAGGCTTGTTTCAGTCTAGGTATATAGATCTATTGAAAATTGTATCCTAAGGCCAATCATTAGCCTGCTGATGGTTGTGCTCATGTACGTAAATTATATATGAATTATAATTAATAAATATTATTTAATATTTTTATCACATTGTATACATTTTCTTGTTGAACTCCTATGTTGTGATAAAGTCCTTAGGACTATTTTAGTCGATATAGGAGGATATATCGCTTAGTCCTTAAATATGTTTATGACCAAATGATATGCTATTACTAGGATGATAGCTATATCAAGTGTAGGTCATTATATATCATATGGATTGGTTATCTTCTTAATCAAAGAATGTGGAGACACTGGTATGGCATATAGATGAGATGTAGGAGTACATCTCATTGAATATGATCAAGTGCAGAGCACTTTGCTATCAAGAGTAGCTCGCGAAGGATATGGGTCTAAGTGTCCCTCCGACCT
This sequence comes from Elaeis guineensis, assembly GCF_000442705.2. Lineage (NCBI taxonomy): Eukaryota > Viridiplantae > Streptophyta > Magnoliopsida > Arecales > Arecaceae > Elaeis > Elaeis guineensis. Next base: position 18,060,580 of record NC_026007.2, on the reverse strand, counting down.
GATCACCATAGTGACTTACAAGTAATTCACTGTGCTTTGATGTCAGACTACCTGAATTTTTAATTCAGTGATGAAAGATTTTTGGACACAGTTAGTACTTCTGAAGTCAGTGTATGAGTTAAGATGAAATTGATCCCTCCAGATTATAAGAGTTAATGCATCATTGTATTTTAATTTAGTAAAATCTTGATCAGGATAATCTATATGATAGATTTGAAAGGTTGAAATACAATGTGAATGACTCATTCAGGATTGACAATTAAAAATCCTACATCATCCTGAGCATTCACAGTTAAAGAAATGAATTATACGGTAACTATATGCCAGTGGATTCTTAAATGTTGCTTTGTAATCATTCGATCTATCCAGACATCGGGTACTATTGCTAAATGATCATTTCAATTGATACAGAAAATTATTCTTATGTTATTGGTTTAGGTTCAAACCTATAGGATCACACTCAAAATAATTTTTTGATTGATCTGATGGCTGATCGATGATTAAGAATTATCCAAGAATATAATCATCAATTTGATTGATGATTAACCTTATGCAAAAGTTATGATAAAATAATCCACTAAGGGTTGGTTAATTAATAAAGGTTTAATTATCAATTGGATTGCTAATTAGCTCAATTTAATTGAGCATTAAGGTTTGGATCAAATCTAATTAAATTGGATTCAATTAGGTTTGATTAATTAGGTTATTGCATGACCTAATCGCTAAGAATATTTAATTCCTGATTTGATCAGGGTTTGGACTCGATTAATTTTTTAATTGGATTGAAAATTAATCATGTTAGTTTTGCCTAATTAGATTAGGCATTTGGGTCATGCCAAATGGTTTTGGTTTGAACCAAATTGGAACAAACTAAGAGTCCAAAAAGTTTGAACTTCTTCCCATGCGCCACCTTATATCTTCCTCATGCGAGAATTGATTTTGCATAAAGATTTCTCATGCCCAAAAGTGGTTTGTCACCCACTCTCAAATCTTCTTTGGATTAGGATGAGTTTGGTTAGTGTTTGAATTCAAATGATTTGAATTTGAGTTAAAACGACCTTGATCTCATCCTTAACCTATCCCCTATCGCCAACTCCTTGAGAAGGCTGAATTTTTGTGCGACAAATGAGAAGTGATTTACTGTGAGAAATGTCTCACACCTAAGCCCTTCTGATGCCTCCCTTGGATAAAGATTAGGTGGTTTAAGTTTGAATTCAAAGAAAGTTTGAATTTGAACTAAAACAACCACTTCATCCTCATCCTTATCCACTCTCAACGCCAACAATAAAACACTTCTATTTTCTGCTACAAAATTTGAGAGGCTTTTATCGTGAGAAGTGTTCTCAGATAGGGGCATGAAAATAGAGAGGGGGTGGGTTTCTGTGTGTGTATAATAGAGGAAAAATACTTCCTCTTGGGCATAAGTTCTAGGGTGGGTTCCTTAGGGTTTCGACTCTAGGATTTTGTGGGAAGATTAAAAGAGAGAAAAGAGTGTATTCCCCTCCTATTCTTCTAGCATCTTACTTCCTCCATTACATCCTTCTAATTTTTAGAGGAGTCTGAGAGAATCGAAGAAGGATCGAGATCGACTGTCAAATTAATCCCTGCACGAGCTAACACTCTCGGAGGGACCAATCAGCACCTGCACTCCAAGTGGACGATTTGTGGAGCCCGAACATCCTATGCAGCTACGAGCAATCAACGAGAACTTCAAATCTTCATCTACGATTGTGGTGTTCATCTACCAGCACTCAGGTATAGGGTTTGAAACCCTGATAATTATAGAATTGATCTATTGTGTTTACTAGTTTTCATGCATGATATGCTGATTTTGTAGTTCAAATTTTTACATACATATATACGTGCCATATATTCTTATGTAGGATATTTTATGATTAGATCATATGCTTACATTATAGATTAAAATATTTAATTTAAATTTATTCCACTGTAAAAAGTTTTAAAATGCATGCATGAAATCTCTACGGTTTTCTTTCAGTGGTATCAGAGCCGCATTTCTTATGGCATGTATATTATGCATGTAGCTTTAAAATCAAAATTTTAATTATTTAGATTAAATTTAAATAATTAATCTTAATTTTGGATAGTGCAGTAGTCAGATTGGATAGATCGCCATAACCATCCGACCATAGGAGAAAGTAGGATTTCAAGACCCTCTCCTCCCATTCGATGGGGTTCTCCTATAGTATGTAGGGGTACTGTGTGGTTATTATCCATGAAGATGAATAATGAAAAGAGCTTAAAATTTTTTTTTAGATTTGATATATTGTATGTTAGATCTGAAATCAATTTACAGTTGATTGTATGAAAACTTGTAAAATATTTTACAAAATTTGAAACTATTTTCAAATACTGAACCCCAACTCATGTCAGCCATAACTTAATTGAGAATTAAGTGATCTAGATTTGAGAATCAATGATCTAAAGCTTTTCTTATAAATCATGGGTTTATGGGTTAGCTCGAGTCAGGTCTGTTTAACTGGGTTAGACCTAGGGTTAAAAATCACATAAATAATGGACTATATTAAGTAATTGATCAAATCTAATTAATGGTTAATTTTGATTGGATCAATTCTTCTTTTGATCAATTCTCAATAGTTGTAGTTGGTCAATGTCCATGTCTTTGATTAGACTAAGATGGACCTCGATCGTAGCTCTACGATTGAACTCAAGTCTATAAGCTAATCGAATTGAAACTGATTAACCAATTGATGTCTAAGGTAAGTTTGGTAGTCTTAACTGGTGGTCATTAATTGGGAGCTACTCGCATAGATTGAGTCTATGACGAGTTAATGGTACATCCTTCTCACTGATCTCACTTGACCAATGTAGTGAATCATATTTTGATCAGATCACTTAATGATTACGGTTGACTTATGCTAGCTAGAAAATCAGTATGACTAATTTAGGACCCCCTAGTTCAACTTGTCAGGAGTCCTCTTCATGACTTAGTGAAGTCAGTGGGAGGATTTGTGAATGGTTGACTGGACCAGCTTATATATAATCTTCTTTGATCTGACTTGGTGAAGTCAGTGGGAGGATTATGATGAGCTGGTCAATATTTTCTCTTTTCTTAATACATCTAACTAAATCTTTTAAAATTATTAGGTCCCTAAAAATAAAATAGTTATAGTGATAACTAGATCATAGCCTCCCATTAAATTAGATAATAATGGGTCCAACAGTTTAGATGATCATTGGAGGTGCCACACCCCTGGTGCTCATCTGGCTATCAGAATTATCATTTATAATATGTTGATTCAGATGTATCTCTCTAACAATAGTTAGGTTGGTTGAGCCGCAGTCGAGCCTGATTATTTGTTTGTCAGATACGCTGAATTTTGATATGTTAATGGTTGCACCTAACCAGGACTATCAATGGAGGTGCCACACACCTGTTGAAAAGAAGCCTAGGGTAAAAATTAATTACTAAAAGTTGTTTGGTGAAATAATTAGTTAAGAACCTATCCAAAGGTGCACAGAGATTGGTCAAGCCACACTCGGGCCTATGTGTAGCCTGTGAGGATTCTAGTATCCACTAAGAAATTAGTGTGATTTCTCGAATTGGAGGTAGAGGCTATTAATTCATATAAAATAATAGAAGAATCTTTAGACTAAAATTTATATCTTTAAGCTTAATCAATTCATATACTAATTGGATTTTTGATTTTTCTCACATCTTTATTGCTCCGATCACTATTAGATAGTGATAAACTGATAGGATCCAATTTTGATTGTTGGTATCAAAAACTAAAGATTATCCTGAAGCACGAACGGATCTTGTATGTGCCAACAAATCTGGCACCTGTGGAGCCAGCTCTGAATGCTCATAGTACGGTCTGAGATACTTATCAAAAGTGGCTCAACGATCGAACCATGGTATGTTATCTAATGCTGGTAGCTATGAATGATGAGTTCAATCATAGGTTTGAGAATGCTCAGCCACAGGATATGCTTCAAATATTGAATGAGTCCTTTGACACTCTCGATGATGTTGAGAGGCACAAAACAAGTTGTGCTATCTTCAACGCTGAAATTAAGGAAGAACCATTAGTCACTAATCATGTACTATACATGATCGAGTTCATTGAGCACCTGAGTAAGCTCGAATTTTTCTTGCATGAACAGCTTGGGAAAGATGCAATTTTGAACTTTCTGTCTAAATCCTACCTCCCATTTCTTACTCATTACAGAATGACAAAGTCTACAATCAATCACTATGGGTTGCTGAGGTTACTGCAGAACTTTGAGAAGGATCACTAGCTCCACAAAGAGTCAGTGAATGTGGTGGGAGGGTCTTCTTTTGGGCATTGATACTTTAAGAAAGGAAAAAAAATAAGAAGAAGAAAAATAAGAAGGCAGAGCAGCGTGCTGGGGCATCTGCACCCAGTCAGACCAAACAACTAAAGTCCAACCAAAGTTAGGCATAATGCTTCTACTATAAGAAGCATGGGCACTAGAAGAGAAACTATCGTCAGTACATTGTCTCGCTAGATCCGAACAGACTGAGAAAGAAGCAAGCTATTGCTGGATAAGGTAATTATATGATAGCACCTTATAATTTCTCTATTTGTGATTCTACTAACTGTGTATTAGATACCGAAAGTCTTTTTAATATATGTAATTTGTTGCAGGGTCTACAGATTAGTAGGAGATTTGAAGAAGGTGAGAGATTCTTTAATGTTAGAGATGGAAGATCAGTTTCAGTTCTAGCATTAGAGATCATCAAGCTTGTATTCAAGTCCAATAATATTATCCTTAGTGAATGTCACTTTTGTCCTTCATTTTTATTGAATATTATTTTGGTAGGTCTTTTGGCCATGAATGGTTATGAGATTTCAATAAAAAAAAAATTTATAATATCATTATGAATAGTATTAACATGTTAAATGGATAATTGAACAATGGAGTTTATATATTATCACAACCTGTTAGTGTAGTGTACACATCCAGCAAATGCCCTAGCATTAATGATGTCTTCAATATCTATCTTTGGCACTGTATGCTAAGTCATGTTAACAAGAACAAAATAAATAGATTGACTCAAGAAGAAATCCTCAAAGTCAGTGATTGTGAATCACTTCCAATCTGTGGGTCCTGTCTTCTTAAAAAAAATGATCAAATCATTTTTTACTGAAAAAGATAAATGAGCCAGTGAAGTTCTAGGTCTAATACATACTGATGTATGTAGACCCATGAATATGAGTTCCAGAGATGTGTATTACTATTTCATTATGTTTATAGATGATCTATCAAGGTATTGGCATGTCTACCTAATGACATATAAGTCTGAATCGTTTGAAATATTCAAATGGTTCCATAATGAGGTAGAGAAACAAACTACGAAGAGTATTAAAACTCTTCAATCTGATCGAAGAGGTGAATACCTCTACAATGAATTTCTGACATATTTAGAAGAGAATAAGATTCTCTCGTAGTGGACTCTTGAAATACCACAGCATAATGGTGTGTTGGAAAGGAGGAATCGAATCCTGTTAGATATGGTTCAATCTATGATGGGCTTTGTAAGTCTGTTGATCTTTTTTTGGGGATTTGCACTCGAGTCGACTTGTTATATACTTAATAAAGTTTCAAGTAAGTCTGTAATAAAATACCACATGAGATGTAGACAGGGCGTAAATCAATACTCTCTCATCTTAGGATTTGAGGGTGTCCGACTTATGTCAAGTGTTTGAAAACAGACAAGCTCGGACTTAGGTCTAACAAATATAATTTTATAGGGTATCTGAAGATACTAAGAGATATTACTTCTACCTTGCTAATAAATAAAGATATTTGTTAGCAATAGGACAGTCTTTTTGGAAACGGAGTTCTTTGGGGAAGGAACTAATACCACTAAAGTTGAACTTGGTAAAGATCGATCGATAGAAAAACTGACATAATCTAGTAAACTTATAAAATCAAATTTTATTGGATCAAACCTAGAATTCATTGTGGAGACATCTTTGAGGAGATTCAGTAGAATACCGCATCAATCAAACAGATACTATGATTTTTTGATCCGAGACAGTGATCCTGTTGAACTCGATAAGAACAACGAGGATCCGATTACCTACATGGATGCCATGCAGAGACTTGACTCCGATAAATGGCTAAAAGTCATGAAGTCTGAAATAGAGTCCATGAAGGACAACGATGTATGGACATTGGTTGACCCACCTGAAGGGATAAAACCCATAGGGTATAAGTAGATCTTCAAAAAGAAGAGAAGCATGGATAGAAAGGTGAAGACCTATAAAGCCCATTTGGTTGTCAAAGATTATCATTAATATTATGGTATTGATTATATCGAGATATTTTTTTCTATGACAATGCTCAAATCCATTTGGATCATGCTTGCAATAGTGACACACCTAGACTATGAAATTTGGAAAATTGATATGAAAACTACTATCTTAAACGGAGAGCTAGAAGAAGAGATGTATATGATACAACCTGAAGGATTCACATCCACAGATGAGTCTAAAGTGTGTGAGCTTCAAAGATCTATTTATGGATTAAAGTAAATATCTCAGAGTTGGAACATGCATTTTGATAAGGTGATCAGAACGTATGACTTCGTTAAGAATGGAGAAGAACCCTACATATACAAATGGGTTAATAATTTTATGATGGTATTTCTTATTTTGTATGTGGATGACATTCTCTTAATCAAGAATGACATCGCTGCATTATAAGGAATAAAAGTTTAGCTGTCGTCATAGTTCTTCATGAAGAATTTGGGAGAAGAATTCAACATCTTAGGGATAAAGATCTATAGAGATAGATCTAAAAGGTTGTTTGGGTTATCCTAATTCACATACATTGATACTGCGCTAAAGCAGTTCAGCATGAAAAATTTCAAGAAAAGCTATCTTCTGATAGATCATAAAATTTTTCTCTCGAAGAGGGATTGTCCGACAACTCCTCGAGAGAGAAAGCGTATGAGTAGAATTACATATGCTTTGATAGTGAGATCTATTATGTATGCCATGATATGTACGAGATTGAATGTGGCATACTCATTAGGGATAGTGAGTAGATACCAGTTTGATCTGGGTGAGAACTACTGGAAGGTTGTAAAAGTCATCCTCAAGTATTTGAGAAATACTAAAGACCAATGGCTCGTTTATAAAGAATCTGACTTAAAACTCATGAGGTTTATAGATTTCAATTTTCAGTCAGATCATGACGATAATAAGAGCATGTTGGGATACATATTTATCCGTAATGGTAGAGCAGTCTGCTGGAAAAATTTCAAATAGTACATCATGGCTGACTCTACTTATGAGGCAGAATATATCATGGCATCCAATGCTACGAAAGAAGCTATATGGTTACAGAAGTTCATTGGCGAGCTTGGAGTGGCACCCTCCCTTGATGATCCTATCTTGTTGTACTATGACAGCATTAGAACCATTGCTCAAGCAAAAAAACCTAAGTCCTATCAGCGTACCAAGCATATTCTGTGCTACTACCACCTAGTCTGGGAGATCGTGGATCAAGATAACGTCGAGCTTCAAAAGATCGATAAAAAAAAAATCTGACCTACCCATTTACTAAAGCTCTCGATGTCAAAGAGTTCGAATATCATAAATCGAAGATGGGTATATGATACTATACTGATGGCTTTAGTCCAAGTAAGAGTTGTTGAGAATTATGTTCCAAAGCCAATCATCAGCCTGTTGATGGTTGTGCTCATGTATGTAAATTGTATATGAATTATAATTAATAAATATTATTTAGCTTTATTATCATATTATGTACATCTTCTTGTTGAACTCCTATATTGTGATAAAGTCCTTAGGACTATTTTGATCAATATAGGAGGATATATCGCTTAGTCCTTAAATATGTTTACAACCAAACAATATGTTATTACTAGGATGATAGTTATATCAAGTGTAGGTCGTTGTATGTCATATGGATTAGTTGTCCTCTTAATCAAGGAGTGTGGAGATACTGGTATGGCATACAGGTGAGATGTAGGAGTATATCTCACTGAACGTGATCAAGTATGGAGTACTCTACTGTCAAGAGTGGCTCACGAAGGATATGGATATAAATATCCCTCCGATCTGAGATTACCATGGTGACTTACAAGCAACTCACTGTGCTTTGGTGCTAGACAATCTGAATTTTTAATTCAATGATGGAAGGTTTCTAGACACAGTCAAGTACTTACGAAGTCGATGGATGAGTCAAGATGGAATTGATCCCTCTGAATTATAGGAGTTAATGCATCACTGTATTTCAATTTAGTAAAATCTTGACCAAGATAATTCATGTGATGGATTTGAAAGGTTGAAATATAATGTAAATAACTCATTCAGGGTTGACAATTAAACCCTGTGTCATCCTGAGTATTCAGGTTCAAAGAGATGATTTATACGATAATCATATGCCAATAGATTCTTGAATATTGCTTTACAATCATTCGACCTATCCAGATGTCAGATACCATTACTAGATAGTCACTTCAATTAGCATAAAAAATTATTCCTGTGCTATCAACTTAGTTTCTAACTGATCTGATGGCTGATCAATGATTGAGAATCGTCCAAGGATATAATCGTTAATCTGATTGATAATTAACCTTATGCAAAAATTATGATAAAATAGTTCATCAAGGGTTAGTAAATTAATAGAGGTTTAATTAGTAATTAAAATACTAATTAGCTTAATTTGATTGAGCATTAAGATTTAGATCAAATCTAATTGAATTGGATTTAATTAGGTTTGACCGATTAGGTCATTGTATGACCTACTCGCTAAAGATGTTTAATTTCTGATCTGATCAGGGTTTGGACTCAATTAATTTTTTAATTGGATTAAAAATTAATCATGTTAGTTTAGTGCCTAATTAGATTAGGCATTTGGGTCATGCCAAATGATTTTGATTTAAACAAAATTGGAACAAACTAAGAGTCCAAAAATTTTGAACTTCTTCCCATGCGCCACCTTATCTCTGCGCCCTTCTCTTCCTCAAACAAGAATTATTTTTGCATGAAGGTTTTTCATGCCCAGTAAAGGTTTGTCGCTCACTCTCAGATCCCTTTTGGGTTAGGATGAGTTTGATTAGTGTTTGAATTCAAATGGTTTAAATTTGAGTTAAAACTACCTTGATCTCATCCTTATCCTATCCCTTGTTGCTAACTCCTTGAGAAGGCTAAATTTTTATGTGACAAATGAGAAATGTCTCATGCCTAAGCCCTTCTAATGCCCCCCTTGGATAAGGATTAGGTGGTTTGAGTTTGAATTCAAAGGGAGTTTAAATTTGAACTAAAACAACCACTTTATCCTCATCTTTATCCACTCTCAATGCCAACAATAAAACTGTTAGAAAGTGGGTAGGGTGCATGCGTAGATTTCAAAAATCTTTTTGATCACAGTAGAAAAATAATCAGATTAAATCTTTTAATCCCACTTGCAATATATCTCTTCTAATCCTATCCAAGCCAAAGAGAAAAGATATACATATAATCTGAAAATAAAAGTAAGTATGAGATCAAATCTCAATACCTTAGCATGGGTAGAAATTTACCGTAACCGATGATCTTGAATTCAAAAGTTCTTGAGCCACACATATGTCTGACCTCTATGGATATCCATCGGGATCAATCTCGAATCGATCTTCTCATAGTAGATCTTTCTTCTCCAAGCAGGATCTCAGTCCTTTAGAACCTTGATCAACTCTTTGGTCAAGACTGCAAAATCAACTCTTTGATCTGCAGCCTGTTCTCTTCGTTCCTCACTATAGATGAACAACTCCTCAACTCTTGGCATGTAGAAAGGTGGGACGCCCAACCTTTGGGCATGGAAAAGAGAAGAGGGAGAAGGTATGGCATGGAGAAGGGAGAGAGGGAGAGAGATCTAGTTTTTAATCAAAAATAAAAATTTAACTTCTAAAACCCTAAGAGACCTTCTCGTTATATAGGCCCTTCTCTAATTCAAAACAAAAATTTAATTAACTTAAAAAAGTACATCTTTATCTCATAAAGATTTTTATCTTTTTAATCTAATTTCTTTCATTAAAATCAGACTTAATTGGTAGGTTATCAGCCCACTTTGGCAAGTATATGGGGTGCCTCATGTTATATAGGGCAGGTAGTTGGAGAGCCAACCCTTGACACCCCATTCTAGGGTTTTTATTCAAGAGAGGGGGCATGGCCCCTCTCTCTCTCTCCTCCATGCCATGGCATAAGAGGGGGTGGGCCCCTCTTGCATTATCCAGGGGATTGGTGCCCTTTGGTCCTGCCATAAAGGGAAGTAGGTGCCACCCTTCTTTCCAATTATTCCACACACCACTAAGAGATAATGAAGAGATAATGTAGAGATAATGAGGAGATAATTTAGCCAACTAATTGACTTAATCCAATCTTTTTGGGCTCACAATTAGGTGTCCAATTAAATTCAAATAGATTTAAGTTAGGTTCAAGGCAATGGACTTAATCCAATCGAAGTCCCAAGAAGAATTAGGTTCAACCATATGCTAGCATGGTTCTATTAAACCCAATAGGATTTCAATAAATCCTAATCCAATTAGAACTTCATTAGCCTAATTGGCAAATTCAAGATTAAATCCCTTAATGTGTGACCCCATAGGTTCTATTTTATCTGATAGTGAGATATATTATGATCTCCATCACAATATCATCGAAACTCTTTTCGATAGATTGGATATTTTTAATTCTACCCTTTGAAGATCATCGATCATCAAGATGATGCCTGATGAGTCCCACAATCCACCAGTGACACTTAGTAGTATATAGTGGCAATCCAATAGAATGAAAGTATGAACCTCTAGGTGTAGTTATCGTATGATTCAGTCCTTCTATCATGAGTCTCGACTTGACGGAGGTCATGTAGAACTCGTCAGACCCCATTGTCAGTCATATGCTAGATTGGCTCGACTCGAGTTTATTTGTGAATCTTGTGAAAACTCTTTTTTAGTATTCATACTTGCTCTGGCCAAAGACTTTCTAAACTCAGTCTCGCAAATCGTATAGGACTTCTCCTTTTCTACCAAGGTCAATAGATTTCTTCTAGGTGCATCCTACTCCAAATAGCGAATTTGAACCTACTAAAGCCAACATACACAGCAAGGACCCATATGGCTAGGGACCAAAGAAATGTGCAATCAAACTTAGTAGCCTCACTGCAAATAGCTAATGACACCATAGGTCAAAGGACCATTCACACCACTACAGCATCAAGAAGTTCACTGATAAGTGAGTAGACATCCATGTGGTTCTCATGTTGATCACACTCGGTGCAAGTTATTTTCTAACAACCATCCGCACCCTCACCCCAATATCCCTACACTGTAGATTTGAGACTCATCTACCCATAAGGAAGGTAAACTGTGCACCGATCTCAAATGGATTGATCACTGTCCTCCATGACGATCCTTTGATCGAGAGCATTTAGAAATTAATCACTAATTAATGTATGTCTCAAATTCTCAATACTTTAAGAATATACAAAAATTATTTTTATTAATTTTTAAGATAAATCATGGACACATAAATATAATTAAAATAAAAAAAATCTTTTATTGATAATAAAAATATTACAAGTACAAGATTAAGCCCAGGAACTATATAATGTGTCAGCCAATAATTGACTTCTAGGGCATAAATCTAACAAACTCTCACTTGACCTAAAGCCAATTGACCATATGCCTAAGATCCATCTTCTCAAGGTGAGCTTCGATCTTCTGCTGGCTGAGAGGCTTGGTCAACGGGTCTACCACGTTTAGCACAGAGTCGACTCTCTATATCTCGATAAATTTTTTTGGAGATATTCGCGTATGATATGAAACTGCCGCTCTATATGCTTAGACTTTTAGTGAGACCTGGGCTCTTTAGCAAGGGCTATGGTGCCGTTGTTGTTGCAGTACAGTAGAATGGCATCTGATAGCATCACACCCAACTGCACAATGAACTTCTTCAACCAAAAGGCTTCTTTAGCAGCTTCAGTGACGGCGATGTACTCGACTTTCATGATTGAATCTGCAATGATCGACTGCTTGAAACTCTTTCAACTAATTGTACCATCATTACACAAAAAGATACACCATGATGTAGACTTTCTATCATCGACATCAATCATGAAGTCTGAATCGATGTATCCCTCAATTTTTAGCTTCGATCCTCCATTAAAGACCAACATCAAATCCTTAGTCCCTCTTAAGTACTTAAAGATATTTTTAACAGCAATCCAGTATTCTTCATCTGGATTTGCCTGATATCTGCTCGTGACACTCACGACAGGGGCTATATCAAATTATGTACATAACATGGCATACATGAGGCTCCCTATTGCCAAAGTATAAGGGATCTTGCTCATGTGCTGGATCTCCTCAAGTGTGTCAGGACATATCTTCTTAGAGAGATGAATGCCATGTCTAAGGGGCAAAAGACCCCTCTTAGAGTTTTTCATGCTGAACCTCTTCAGCATCTCCTCTATGTACAATCACTATGAGAGTCCTATCATTCTCTTAGATCTATCTCTATAGACTTTTATACCAAGAATGTAAGAAGCTTCTCTTAGGTCTTTCATGATGAACTCTTTTAACAACCATACTTTGATCAATGTCAGTATGAAAATATCATTTTCAATCAGAAAGATGTCATCCATGTACAATATGAGAAATGTGACAGTGCTTTCACTGATCTTTTTGTACACACATGGCTCCTCCTCATTTTTGATGAAATCAAATATTTTGATCACATCATTAAAGCGAGTGTTCCAACTCCAAGATGCTTGCTTGAGTCCATATATGAACCTTTGCAACTTACAGATCTTGTGATCACTATCACTGGATGTGAAACTCAAAGGCTACTCCATATAAATATCTTCCTTAAGATATCCATTTAGAAAGACAGTTTTCATATCCATCTGCTAAATTTCATAATCATGAAAAGTTGTTATTGTAAGCAGAGTACGGATAGATTTCAGCATGACTACAGATGAAAAAGTTTCATGATAGTCAATGCCTTCGCATTGACTATAACCTTTCACAACTAGCCTTGCCTTATAGGTCTCTACCTTACCATTTGACCCAATTTTTCTTTTATAAATCTATTTACACCAATAGATACAATACCTTCAGGTGGATCTACTAAGGATCAAACTTGGTTGGAATGCATAGAGTCAATTTCTGACTTTATTGCTTCCATCCATTTCTTAGAGTCTATATCTAATATTTCCTCATCGTAGGTCTTGGGATCATTCCCAATATCTCTATCTCCCATAAGGAATGCTTTTCTAAATCCTCTATAAGAATACCTAAGTATCTTTCAAGAGGATGGAAGATCCTACTTGATCTACGAGGTGGAGGAGGTATCACATCTACTGGCTCATTATTCGATTCAGGTTCTTGGACTCGATGCTTTTCAGAGATTTTCTCTTCAAGCTCAATCTTCCTCTCACTGTCTCCATCTTGAATAAACTCATTTTCTAAGAAGACAGCATGACGGCTCACAATCACATTGTGATCCTTAGAAAGATAGTAGTATCCCATGATTTTCTTAGGATACCCTATAAAGCGAGCCCTGAAAGATCTAGCCTCTAACTTATTCGTTTGCTATCACTTGACATAGGCCGGACATCCCCAAATCTTGAGGTACCCAAGAGTTGACTTCTTACCATCCCATAACTCATATGGTGTGGTAGGAATGGATTTAGAAAAAATTCGATTCAAAAGATGAATCACAGAAAGCAATGCATGTCTCCAAAAAAAGATAAGAAGATCTGTGAAGCTCATCATAGACCGAACCATATCTAATAGTATCCGATTTCTCCTTTCGAATACCTCGTTAAGTTGAGACATTCCTAGAGATGTCCACTGTGAGACTATGCCATTATCCTTGAGATAGGCTCAAAATTTTTTACTAAAATATTCTCCTCCTCGAGCTGATCGAAGAATCTTTATGAATTTTTTGATTTATTTTTTTACTTCATGTCTAAACTCTATAAACTTTTCAAAGACTTCAGACTTTTAGTGTATCAAATACATAAACCTATACCGTAAATAATCATCGATAAAAGTTATGAAGTAGATATAGCCACCCTTAGCTTGTACATCGAATAGACCACACACGTCAGTGTGTACCGGGGCTAATATCTCTGTGGCCCTTTCCCCTTGTCCCACAAAGGGTAGTTTGGCCATTTTTTCTTGAAGATATGACTCACAAATCAGATAAGACTCAGAAGTCAATGGTCCAAGAAGACCATCTTTCTCCAATTTGTTGAGTGTGTCCTCTCCAATATGGCCTAGCCTAAGGTGCCACAAATATTTTTGGCTAATCCTATCTGTTGGTGCAAAAATCCGCTTGCGCCGGAGAAGCTGGAGTCGAGCGAGTCGCGGTCGCCGTCGGGACCTGCAAAAGAAGTCTAAACCGAAGGTGGGGTTGCTCCGGCAAGACCCTTCGACGCTCAAGTCAGCTCTCTGCCTCAACAAGAATGGAGTGCTCGAACAAAAATTTTTAGCAGAGTTTCTAGGTAAAAATGAGAGCTTATAGAATAACGTATCTGGGGTTCCCCCTTTTATAGGCGGAGGGGGCAACAAACTAATGGTGATGCCTGTAACCGTCTGGCAGTGGGCCGTCCATAGTCAGGAAAAGTTTATTGCAGAGAGTAGTGGGGTGGACCCGTGGTTATTACTGGGGCGTGCCATGTGGAGTCTTCCACATGAAGCGGAGTGGCGTCCATTGTCGCGACTGTCAGAGGATAGAAGAATCACGCGGTATCCATCGCAGGAAGTGGAGCAGGACCGTGGCCATTATTACGGCCTGCCAGGGAGTGATGGAGCCACGTGGAATCCATCACAGGAGGTGGAGCAGGGTCGTGGAGTGATGGAGCCGCATGGAATCTGCCGTAGGGAATGGAGCAGAATCACGACCGTTACTGCAGTGCGCCAGGGGGCGAAGGTCTGTCGGCTGAAGTCCGACTGGAATGTCTGGCGGAGAGAGGTAATTAGCCATCTGTCCAAGAGAAGCTCGAAATTCAGCTTTCGCAGGAGTTCGGATGGAGTCTTCCTTCAGTCACAGCCGGGGGTGGAGTTCGGCTCCCGTAGGGGTCTGGGCAGAGCTCACCGGCAGTTGAAATCGAGGACGAGGCCCGGCTCCTGTAGGAGTTCAGGCGGAGCCTACTTGCAGTCGGAGTCACGGGCGGAGTCCGGCTCCCGCAGGAGTCCGAGCGAAGTCTGCTAGCAGCCGTTGGAGTTGAGGATGGAGCCCGGCTCCCGTAGGAGTCCGGGCGGAGTCTTCCCGCAGTTGAAGATGGGGACGGAGCCCGGCTCCCATAGGAGCTCGGGCAGAACTTACCGGCAGCTGGAGTTGGTGACGGAGCCCGACTCCCGTAGGAGTCCGGGCGGAGTCTTCCTATAGTTGAAGTCAGGTGCAAAGTCTGGCTCCCGTAGGAGTCCAGACGGAGCTTACCAGCAGTTGAAGTTGGTGACGGAGCCCGGCTCCCGTAGGAGTCCGGGCGGAGTCTTCCTGCAGTTGAAGTCAGATGCAAAGTCCGGCTCCCGTAGGAGTCCGGACGGAGCTTACCAACAGTTGAAGTTGGTGACGGAGCTCGGCTCCCGTAGCAGTCCGGGCGGAGTCTTCCTGCAGTTGAAGTCAGGTGCAAAGTCCGGCTCCCGTAGGAGTCCAGACGGAGCTTACCAGCAGTCGAAGTTGGTGACGGAGCCCAACTCCCATAGGAGTCCGGGCGGAGTCTTCCTACAGTTGAAGTCGGGGATGGAGCCTGACTCCCGTAGGAGCCCGAGGGGAACTTACCAGCAGCTGGAGTTGGTGACAGAGCTCAGCTCCCATAGGAGTCCGGGTGGAGTCTTCCTGCAATTAAAGTCAGGTGCGAAGTCTGGCTCCCGTAGGAGTTCGGATGGAGCTTACCAGCAGTTGAAGTTGGTGACGGAGCCCAGCTCCCGTAGGAGTCCGGGCGGAGTCTTCCTACAGTTGAAGTCGGGGAAAGAGCCCGGCTCCCGTAGGAGCCCGGGCGGGGTCTTCCTGCAGCTGGAGTTGGTGACGGAGCCTGGCTCCCGTAAGAGTCCGGACGGAGTCTTCCTGCAATTAAAGTCAGATGCGAAGTCTGGCTCCCGTAGGAGTCTGGATGGAGCTTACCAGCAGTTGAAGTTGGTGACGGAGCTCAGCTCCCGTAGGAGTCCGGACGGAGTCTTCCTGCAGTTGAAGTCAGGGACGGAGCCTGCAAGGGTCAATCCCACTGAGAACTTCGGCTGAGGGTATTTTATACCCAACACCAGTCCCCTTACTTCCGAGTTTGAATTTTGAATGAAGGAAGTACAGAGAGATTGGCATAGCTGAAGTTGTCCCCTCGAATCCTGCGCACGACTACCCCCAGATATTTTGGCATTAAATGTGCACATGCTGGAGTCTTTTCGAATCGGGATGATACGAAGGGACCCTTCAAAGTTCTTGCTGGTACACTGGCCCAGGTACGGTGCAATAATGGCCCTGCCAACTGTCAGCTGCTTTTAGCCGCCTGTCGTGGCGAGTGGGACACGTGTCGAGCGCGGGCCGGCTTGGGGGGATTCACGATCATTATGGCACCAGATTCCAGGGTCTATTTAAACCCGTCCTTCCACCTTTAGGGGCCCTATTCTGCTTCAGAGTTCTATCAGTATCTGCCCTTTCTTCGAGAGCCCTATTTCTCTTGGCGTCTTCTCAGGCCATAGGCATCCTTCGAGTCATCCCTGTCCTCGCCCCTCTACATCCCTCATAGCGATCTAGGTTAGTCCCAGAACCTTCGTCTTTCTTCCCACCACTTAGGGGCCTTTTCTTCGCCATTTTTTTTTTTTGAAGGAATGGATGCCGAAGCAGCACGGATGCTTGCCAGGGGCCTCAAGGCCCACAAAAGAAAGGGTGCTGCGGCCTCTGGATCGGCAAAGAGGGCCAGGGCGGAGGAGTTGAGCTTGGCCGTGCCCATCCAGGCGGCTCCAGCGATCGACGTTCCCTCGGATGCCGAACCCACGGCCCCCTGGGCTTCTTCAAGGAGTCCGCCGACTGGGGCTCCCATTTCGGGGGTCCGCCCCATGGAGGCACCCGTAGTCGAGAGGGGGAAGAGAAGGAAGTCGATGGCCCGTAGGGTGAGTAGCCGCCGAGCCACCACTGATGAGTCCCTCGGTTTCGAAGAGGAGCCGGAGAATCCCTTCAATGACAGGGACTTGATCAGGTGGTTGATCGATGGCTGCATCCTGCCTGAAGTTGTCGAGAGGATCGACCGCATCGATCCTGAGTAGCAGGTTTGGGACTCCCTAGGGTCCTTCCTCGAGGTAAACAAATCTTCATTTAATTGGCCATTCGACCCTTGTTCTGATCCCCTTGATGCCCTTGCAGATTGGGCACCAGCTCCTCGCCAATATCGAGGTGATGACCCGGGCGAGGAGGGATGCTATCCAGGTGGAGGAGCGTTGCTGGGCCGAGGTCGCTCGCCTCAAAGAAAAGGCAGCCAAAGTAGTCGCCCTCCAAGAGGCCCTGGAAAGAGAGAAACAAGCCCGGGGGGAGGAAAGGCAGACCTTGGAGGAGACGGTGAGAAAGGCAGAGGTCGAGGTCGCCAATTTGGCTGAGCAGATTCCAGTCCTGGTCTCAGAGGCCAGGGTTCTCACGGTAGAAGAATTCAAGACCTCCGCAGAGATGAGGGACCTGAATGTCCAATTCGGCCAGGAGGCGTTCATCAAGGGGTTCGAGCTCTGCCAGGAGAAGGTGGTCAGGAAATTTTTGAAGCTCGACCTCAGCTTCCTGGGTGAGGAGTCTGAAGGCGAGGCCGGTCCCTCTCCCGCTACCACTGCTGCCGCAGCCCCCTTTCCAGGGACGCCGAGCTCTCCAACTCCTGCCTCTGAGGTCTGAGACCTTCGACCTTGTATTTTTATTTTACCATAATTTTTCTTTTCCTTTTTGTCTTCAAGAATCATCCAATCAATAAAGTTGAATTTCTTGTTGTGGATGGCTTCTCCCTCCCTCCTTTCTTCTCTCTGCTTTTCTTTCTGTGATGAGGCGTGTCTTGACGCTTTTGCCTTCCGATAGCAGTGCCCTACCGAAGCACTTCCCCTGCACCAGGAGATTCCGCTGAAGTCGACGATCCAGTGGCTGAAGAAGGAAGTCCTTCACTTGACAAAAAAGTCAAAGAAGATGGAAGGCGAGCTTCGCAGATTGACAGAGGGTCATTCTGAAGCCACCGCGGAGGCCACCCGCTTTCGAAATCTCCACGTGAAGGGGATCATAGAGTATAGCCGGAGGAAGACGGACTTCGCGAAGGAGCTTGAGGAATGCAAGAAGAGCGCCAGCGGCTGAATTTGGGCTCAAGCTGCCAAGATTAGCGCTCTCAGGGTGGAACTGTCGACTGCGATGGAGAAGATCGACCAGCTGGGAGGAAGTTCGTCCCGGCTCTTGGCTCGGGCTGACGGTGATCGGGAGTGGTCGAAGAAGGTCTCTGACCTTCAGCAGCAGCTTCAGGATGCCGAGGTGAGCTACGACGTGCATCGGGCCGGTTGGCGTAGGCAGGTAGAGGAATATAAAGGGAGACTCAAGGCGGCAACCGACGAAGTCGCCCGTCTTCAGTGGTAGCTGGCTGACAGGGCTCAGCTGACTTCTGCTCAGGATTCTAATGAACTCCAGTCCCTAAGAGGAACCGTCGAAGGGCTTTCTATCGCCCTTGGGGAAAGGACGGCTGAGCTACAGCAATTGAAGATCCAGCTGGCATACGAGCAGCAGGCCATCGCGGACGCGGAGGCAAAATCTGAGGTCCTGAGAAAGAGGCAGAGACCGAGAGCCAGCGACTTCGTCGGGCGCTCCAGGACGCACTGCTGAAAAGGAGAGAGCTAGAAGAAGAAATTGAGAATCTGAGGCAGTCCTGGATGAGGGGTGGAGCAGATAATTCTAGGTCGGAAGGAGCAGAGCTTCCCTAGGGCTCTTTTTGGCCTTCTGTCTTTTCATGTATACACTTTTCCTTTTGTCGTTTCATCCCACTTTTGTTGTTTTGCTTTTCTTCCTTTGGCCTTCTAGGCTTCGTGGTGTATATTTCGTAAATGGAATGAAAAGGGGATTTTGTGTTACCTCGTCTGCATATTGTATTAAATTATCGTCCGCCGAACTTCTCTTATCATTCGACTTGTCCGACATTGACGTCGTTTGGAGGTGCCTAGTCGTCGATACGCTGGTTTGCTTTCCTCATCGTTCATGGCCACAGGCTCGAGCTTGGTTCGAACTCTGCGTTACCTCGGAGGCGTTGCTGCTTTCTTGACCTGGGTCGAGAGCCTTCTTAGAGGCCGGGGGTGTTTGGTAGGAACTTCCCGCCTTTGTTGAGATGAGGTTCCTTAGGTCTTTGGTGTGGTTTGTCCTTCATCTATTTTTGATGTAGTTCGTCGCTTCTCCTTTTTAATTTTCCTTCTCTTTTCGGAGTGAGGGCCCTCCCCTTGCTTTTTACGGGGTTGCGTAGAAGTGTGAAGGTGCCGCTGAGGGGCCTTTCCCCCTCATCCGATCTTGTTGGGCGGCCGGGTTTCATCACCGTCAGGACGAGGTTCTCCTTCCGTTCCTGACATAGCCGATCTCAGCTCAGGTTAGGATGAAGTTCTCCTCCTGTTCCCAACGGGGCCGCGGGGGCACATAAGGGCCATCGCAAGGGTCTCTCCCCCCTTCCGGTCTAAAAGAACCAGGCCTTCGACTGTGCTCATGTCAGGATGATGTTCTCCTCCTGTTTCTAACATGACTGTGGGGGCGCGTTAGGGCATTGTAAGGCCTCTCCCCCCATCCGGTCTAAACGAACCGGGCCTTTGACTTTGCTCATGTCAGGACGAGATCCTCCTCCTGTTCGTGACATGGCTGTGGGGGCGCATTAGGGCATTGTAAGGCCTCTCCCCCCATCCGGTCTAAAAGAATCGGGCCTTCGACTTTGCTCATGTCAGGATGAGGTTCTCCTCCTGTTCCTGACATGGATGTGGGGGTGCATTAGGATGTTGTAAGGCCTCTCCCCCCATCCAGTCTAAAAGAATCGGGCCTTTGACTTTGCTCATGTCAGGACGAGGTTCTCCTCCTGTTCCTGACATGGCTGTGGGGGTGCATTAGGACGTTGTAAGGCCTCTCCCCCCATCCGATCTCAAGATAATCAGATTTTCATTTTATTTATGTTAGGATGAGGTTCTCCTCCCGTTCCTAACATAACCTTGTTTTAATTATTTGAAGGGGTTATCCCCAGTCGTAACAAATCCGTGCCAAATGGGAGGAACACGCAAAGTCGTAAGGAATTTAGATTCAGGGCAGAGTCATAAGCGATACATTTACAGGTTTCCTGAGTTCCATGGTCGTGGAAGGTCTGCTCCTCCTTGAGACCCTCCGGTGATGGAGTCGATGGTCCCAATTGGAGGCCGATCTCCGGGCTGCTCCTCCCTCCTTGGCGGTTCAGGTTGCGGCAGGGCCCTTGGCCGATCTTCCCTACCCTTAGGCCGGCGCCGGATGAACCTGTCGAGTCGACCTCGTCGGATGAGCTCCTCGATCTTGTCTCGGAGCTGAATGCATTCCTCCGTGTCATGGCCGTGGTCACGGTGGTAGAGACAGAACTTATTGGGGTTGCACTTTCTGGGGTGCGTGCGCATCCTCTCTGGCCTAGGGAGCTGCTCCCTGACATCCATCAGTACCTAGGTCTTCGAGGCATTGAGGGGGGCGTAGTTGTGGAATCTTCCCGATGGAGAACCCCGCTGAACCCCACGATTCAGACTTCTCTGCCTACGTACCCGGGGTGGAGTATGGGCACGCTTGTGCCCAGGAGGAGATCGAGAATGCGGTCGAGCTTCTCTCGACCCTTTTTCGACTGCGGGTTTACTCGAGTCTCCCGCCTGCCGCTCTCTCACGGTCTCCTCATACTTCATTTTGAAGGCTTCTTCCGCTTGGGCGTACCCTTCAGCCCGAGCCAACAAATCAGCAAAATCCCTGGGGTACTTCTTCTCCAGGGAGAACAAAAGGTCATTCTTCTGAAGGCCGCTCTTCAGAGCGACCATTGCAACTGATTGGTCCAAATTCCAGACCTCCAACGCTGCAACATTGAAACGGTTGATGTAGGCCCGAATAGACTCCCCTTCCCTCTGCTTGATATTGATGAGGGACTTCGAACCCTTTCAGGGGCACCGGCTGCTGACAAAATGGGCCACAAATTGATGGCTCATCTGATCGAAAGAAAAGATGGTACCCAACTTCAGAGCCGAGTACCAGTTTCTCACCGCTCCCTTCAAGGTGGATGGGAAGGCTCGGCATAGAATGGCGTCGGGAGCGCCATAAAGCAGTATCATCATCCTGAAGGCTTCCAGATGATCAACCGAATTTGAAGTCCCGTCGTAGCTTTCGAACTGGGGGAGCTTGAAGTTTTGCGAGATCGGTTCCTGCATGATCATTTGAGAAAAGGGAGGGTCAGTGCAAATATCCTCACCATAAGCGAGGGGAGCATGGCGGAGTTCTTTGATCCGTCGGTTCATCTCTTGGAGTCTCCGGTCTAGAAAATCCTCTCGACTTCGAGTCTCGAGGGTCCTCTGACAGAATGGGGGCAGGGATCTTCCAGGGGTGGAGTCGTGATCCGATTGAGGGCTCTCCACCCTCGGGTTTGTTTTCCCAGGAAAGATGGGATGGCTGGCCCACGTGGCCCGCCCCACCGCCGGATTCTGGTGTTCTGACGACACCCTTTCCAGGCACATTGATGCCTGTGGCTGCTGCTGCTGCATAGCCTGCACAGCTTTGGTGAGGCCTCTGACCTGCTGCGCTAGCAGATCAAACTGCTCCATGCCGACCGTCATCACCGGAGGAGGAGGAGGAGGTTGGGAAATAGGAGGTGAGGCCGGAGCCTGAGACCTGGCCGCAGAGGCCGTGGATCATCGCGTGGATGCCTTGCGGGGAGGCATCGAGCAAGGACCAAGTGGAGAAAGGAGGAGAGGACACCGGAAGAGATGCCCAAGGGGCGGTCCCGTTGAGTGCTCCTTTAAGAACAAGGATACTGTGAAGACACAGGCCCCTTCCTCTAGCGCCAATCCTGTTGGTGCAAAAATCCGCTTGCACCGGAGAAGCTCGAGTCGAGGGAGTCACGGTCGCCACCGGAACCTGCAAAAGAAGTCTAAACTGGAGGTGGGGTTGCTCCGGCAAGACCCTCCGACGCTCAAGTCAGCTCTCTGCCTCAACAAGAATGGAGTGCTCGAACGGAAATTTTTAGCAGAGTTTCTAGGTAAAAATGAGAGCTTATAGAATAATATATCTGGGGTTCCCCTTTTATAGGCGGAGGGGGCAACAAACTGATGGTGATGCCTGTAACCGTCTGGCAGTGGGCCACCCATAGTCAGGAAAAGTTTGTTGCAGAGAGTAGTGGGGTGGACCTGTGGCTATTACCGGGGCGTGCCACGTGGAGTCTGCCACGAAAAACAGAGCGACGTCCGTTGTCGCGACTTGCCAGAGGATAGAAGAATCGTGCGGTATCCGTCGCAGGAAGTGGAGCAGGACCGTGGCCATTATTACGGCCTGGTAGGGAGTGATGGAGCTGCATGAAATCTGTCGCAGGAGGTGGAGCAGGGTCGTGGAGTGATGGAGCCGCGTGGAATCCATCATAGGGAATGGAGCAGAATCGCGACCGTTACTGCAGCGCGCCAGGGGGCGAAGGTCTGCCGGCTGAAGTCTGGCTGGAGTGTCTGGCGGAGAGAGGTAATTAGCCATCTATCCAAGAGGAGCTCAGAATCTGGCTTTAGCAGGAGTTCGGATGGAGTCTTCCTTCAGTCACAGTCGGGGGTGGAGTCCGGCTCCCGTAGGGGTCTGGGCAGAGCTCATCGACAGTTGAAATCGAGGACGAGGCCCGACTCCCGTAGGAGTCCGGGCGGAGCCTACTTGCAGTCGGAGTCGCGGGCGGAGTCTGGCTCCCGCAGGAGTCCGGGCGAAGTCTGCCTGCAGCCGTTGGAGTTGAGGATGGAGCCTGGCTCCCGTAGGAGTCCGGGCGGAGTCTTCCCGCAGTTGAAGTCGGGGACGGAGCCCGGCTCCCGTAGGAGCCCGGGCGGAACTTACCAGCAGCTGGAGTTGGTGACGGAGCCCGGCTCCCGTAGGAGTCCGGGCAGAGTCTTCCTGTAGTTGAAGTCAGGTGCAAAGTTCGGCTCCCGTAGGAGTCCGGACGAAGCTTACCAGCAATTGAAGTTGGTGACGGAGCCCGACTCCCGTAGGAGTCCGGGCGGAGTCTTCCTGCAGTTGAAGTCAGGTGCGAAGTCCGGCTCCCGTAGGAGTCCGGACGGAGCTTACCAGCAGTTGAAGTTGGTGATGGAGCCCGACTCCCGTAGGAGTCCGGGCGGAGTCTTCCTGCAGTTGAAGTCAGGTGCGAAGTCCGGCTCCCGTAGGAGTCCGGACGGAGCTTACCAGCAGTCGAAGTTGGTGACGGAGCCCGGCTCCCGTAGGAGTCCGGGCGGAGTCTTCCCACAGTTGAAGTCGAGGATGGAGCCCGGCTCCCATAGGAGCCCGGGCGGAACTTACCAGCAGCTGGAGTTGGTGACGGAGCCCGGCTCCTGTAGGAGTCCGGGCAGAGTCTTCCTGCAATTAAAGTCAGGTGCGAAGTCCGGCTCCCTTAGGAATCCGGACGGAGCTTACCAGCAGTTGAAGTTGGTGACGGAGCCCGGCTCCCGTGGGAGTCCGGGTGGAGTCTTCCTGCAGTTGAAGTCGGGGATGGAGCCCAGCTCCCGTAGGAGCCCGGGTGGAACTTACCAGCAGCTGGAGTTGGTGACAGAGCCCGGCTCCCATAGGAGTCCGGGCGGAGTCTTCCTACAATTAAAGTCAGGTGCGAAGTCCGGCTCCCGTAGGAGTCCGGACGGAGCTTACCAGCAGTTGAAGTTGGTGATGGAGCCCGACTCTCGTAGGAGTCCGGACGGAGTCTTCCTACAGTTGAAGTCGGGGACGGAGCCTGCAAGGGTCAATCCCGCTGAGAACTTCAGCTGAGGGTATTTTATACCCAACACTATCTATAAGTCTCTTAGACTCTATGACATTCATAATTTATTCATTAATATTTACACTCACAACCATATGCAAATGATAAAGACCGTCAATCAACAAAGCACATGCAACAACTTTATTTTTGAAATAAATTGAACACATATTTTTATTAAAATAAAAATTATAATTATCTTGTGCTAACACAAATATGAAAATTAAATTTCTACTGGCTACAGATTTATAATAGCAGTCTTTAAAAATTAAACTAAGTCCTGATGGTAATCTCAGAGGGTAGGTCCCGACGGCCACAACAGCAACCCTTGCTCTATTGCTGACCCGAAGAGTGATCTCACATTCCCTCAACCCTCTCACTTCTTCAAGATCTTGCATAGAAGTACACAAATGAGCACTTAAATTAGATCAAGAATCCAACTAGAAGAAGAAAAAATCATTAAATTTGTTCTAATAATGAGCATATCAAATGTACCTTTAGAAAATCCATCCTTCTTCCTGCTCTTGACAGTCGAGAGGTAGGCCGGATAGTTCCTCCCCTAGTGGCCCTCGACGTTGCAATGAAAATACTTTTCTTTGTCGTCGGTCTTCTTTGGAACCTGCTTCTTGGGTTTGACCTCATTCTTTTGCTTCTTCGCAGGCTTCTTTTTCTTCTTGAAAGAAGACTTTCTTTTAGAGGAAGCCCGCTCCATAGTCAGAACTGTATTCCTTGAACTCTTCAAGGTGCCTTCTGCTATTACCAACATATTCAATAACTCAGACAAAGTGTTATCAATTTTGTTTATATGGTAGTTTATGATGAACTGCCCATATGAATTAGAAAGAGACTGGAGGATCAGATCTACCTGCAATTCCTTGTCCATGTTCATACCAAGCTTTTGAAGCTCCTCAATGTTCTTGATCATTATCAAACAATGATCATTGATGGACTGTCCATCATGTTTTTTTACTCTGAAAGATTTTTGAGAGACCTCAAAGCGAGCTATGCAACTCTGCTCACCGTACAACTCTTGCAAGTAAATTAGTATCTCTCTAATAGTTCTCATATCTTCATACTGTTGCTGAAGATCATTGGATATGGATGCTAAAATATAACACTTTATCTTGTTATCTTCATCCATCCACTTCTCAAGTGTGGCTCATTGATCAAGGGATTTATGAGCAGGTAACACAAGCGCATCCTGGTTAAGGACATGGGTAAGCTTCTCGGAGCTGAGAATAATTCTCAGATTCTGAAGTTAGTCTTTATAGTTCGTACCGATCAACCTATTGGTATCAAAGATACAGGCTAAGAGGTTAGAACTCGACATGGTTATCTGCAAAGAGAATAATTTCTTGTTAGATGTTTATACTTATAAAAATTATTTATTCTAGGAACTTTAAAAAATAAACAAAGGCTCCTATTGTTTCCTCGAATCTTCCACACTCCTCAGGTGGAGAAATGAAAATCTATATGCGATCAATTTCAAGTGGATAGTGTGGTCTCATTAATTTATATATACCTCACCTAACAGTTATTGGTGAATAAAGATCAATGAGTGGACAACACTTTGTCCATTGCTTCATTAAGCAAGATACAGTAGACTTGGTCCCTAAGTCCTGTGGTCTCATCTAACAGTTATTGACATATTTCTTAGTTAAGTCAGACCCATCATTCACCAATGGATGCAAAGCCATCATTAGGATCCTCACCTAACAGTTATTGGGTCCAACCCTATCTCTATCCTAGGATATCAAATATCAATAGAATGGTTGTATCTTCCTGATATAACCAAACCACTATAACTAGTCGAGAACGATCAACATCAAGAAGGCACCCGCATCTCTACAATGATGAAAGACCTCTAGACTTAATATTTAGTGAAGAAATTAAGGTTTAGGTTTTTTTTAAATCAACAGATTTGACATCCGACTGATCAAATTCAGGTCAGCACATCAACATATCTAACCAGCCTAGTCGGCATGGGTGAACTGGAGTCAACAAGTAACCTAACACAAAACTGAATCTCCTAAGATGGTCAGGTAAGTTAAGATAAGTGGGGATCTCTCCATTGCTTTTCTTAGACACCAATCAAAATTAGTCAGGTCAGATAACAGAATCAACTAAATAACCATCATCTAAATACTTACCTTAGACACCAAATTGATCGATTAGAATTGATCAAATTAACCTATTGAAATGGGCCTGAACTACTGAGGCAAATTTAGACTTGAGTCAATCAATTCATATCAAAATGTGAATCGATGTGACCAACTATAACTAAATTCAACTTTGAGTCCCTCTGATCTAATCCTATCAGCCATTGATTAGGTTCAATTAACTGCTCAAAATTAAAAATAGATTCTAGCCTGATCTAATCAATTTGACCCTAATTATAGTTTGATCACTAGACCTAATTTATTCAACCTATACTTACACGCAACAATACAATTTTAGATCTAAAAATATTTTTTTAGATTATGTTTCATTGCATGTATTAGTAGCTTATGATCTTGAAACTGTTTCAGATCTAAACCTAATATCATATATCATATATATGTAATTTTAAATCTAAACTAAAATATGTATCACATATACATTAATTTTCAGATCTAAAATTAAAAATATATGTATCAAATACTTATATAATCAAATCTAAAATAATGATTAAAATGAAAGAATCATATCCTACAAGCCAATCGCATACAGGATGCGATCGGATATTTTTTATAATTTATCTTTCAAACTCATGTAATTGATATTAATTTTTAATAAAATAGATATTTTAATTTATTATATGCTGCATCTTATTATTATTTTTAAAATTATAATGAACCCCATATGTCTGGATAATAGTTTTAGGACCATGATGAGATCATGCCAGCGAGATCTAAATCCTTGATAGCCACGACCTAAAATATTTTTAGTCATTGATTTATTGAGTTAGGGATCAATGATACCGGTAAGACTGGTATGTTCTATGTTTGCTCAGTGATGAGGGTGGTTGATTTCATAACCACTTGTGTGATGACACTAATACAAGAATGTGGGTGCTCATTAGAGATGAGTTCACTGAATAGACCTATGAGAGAATATTTGATGGAGTCTTATTTACATATCAGCTGATGATTCTCTAGTGAGAGTTGTGTAAGTGATCCTTTGATCTGAGATCGCCATGGTACCTTGTGTACACGAATCTATATTTTGGTTCACTTCCTAACTTGATCCTCTGATCTTTGTATGGGGTATTCTGGATGTGGTGAAATATGCATGAAGATTGTGAGTGAACAATAAGAGATTAGTCACTCCTAATAAGAGGAGCAAACATCTTATGTGATCTCATAGATTGATGATTCTGGAAATCTTTGGCCAAAGCAGGATAATAATTAGAAAAGAGTTTCTAATATATCATCAACTGAATCATCATCTTCTGATCAAGATACATAAAGATAAGCAATTAGATTTGACATGATTTTCTATCCACAGCTCATCTGGGATGTTGTTTGACTGAAGAATTAAATTACATGGTAACTTACTACTGAAGGATATTTTGATAATTTTTTATCAAAATTTTAAATCTTTCAGACAATCATGACAGACGTCAATCTTGACTTATGAACTCATAAAAATTAAAAAAGTTTAATTCAAAAATTAATTAGAAAGAGTCCTAGTTGATTGGGACTCTTGAGTTGACCTAATCTGATCAGATTAGGATTACATCAAGAGTCTGTGTCCACTACTAGCTAGATTTGAAATTCAATAGATCATATACTTTGAGATTTAATCTTTATCTAATTTAATTAAAATTTAATATAAATTATATGGATTAATTTGATATGCTAGCATATTGTATTAACCTAAGTTCCTAAATAGGTTCAGTTCAAAGCGTTTGAGCTAAACTAGACCAGTTGCCTTTGATCTAGTGGGATTGGATCTAATTTAATTTGGTTCTTATCTAGTTTGGAAGTATTTTAAGTATGCAAGGAGTCCTCTATGCCCATCAGGTCTCACACCAAAAATTAATTGCCACTCCCCTCTTAATTGCATTGACAAGTGAAGAGTCCTTCTTCATGAAGGCTCTTATCTATCTCTTCATTTCTATCCAGATCCTTAATTATTACATGTTGATTTAATGTGAAAAATTTATGGGGTGTAGAAGAGGAGGAGTCCTTCTATGTGAAGACTCTTTTGTGCCAAAATAAATCATGAAGATTTATTTCTCTACATGAAGAAGTTGGAGCGCCAAGAGTTGGCACCCTTTGGTCCTTCCTCACATCTCTTCTTAGCCTATTTATATGGGGCATCCCATATGGGCTAAGGGCTAGATTTTGGATAAAAATTAGAGCCAATTGACATGTAATAGAGGAAAAAAATTCTGAAAAAAATTTGAGAAAAAGAGAAAGAAAAAATTGAGAGAAAAATTTGTAAGAAGGGTGGTGAGAAAATTAACAAGTATTGCTAGTTTGTCCTAGGGTTTGATTTTTTCATGGATTGAAGCCCAAAATCAAATCCTAGGTTGTGAGGCTTCTGAAGAGTACTCTCTTGGCATGATTCTAATGATAAAATTGAAGATGACTGGGTCTTGGTGTAATCATACTTCAAGTTCGAAGCTGACAGTATTTTTGTGAAGAAAAGGCTGCGACAGCACATCGATTAGGAAGGA
The DNA here is from genome assembly GCF_000442705.2 of Elaeis guineensis. Classification (NCBI taxonomy): domain Eukaryota; kingdom Viridiplantae; phylum Streptophyta; class Magnoliopsida; order Arecales; family Arecaceae; genus Elaeis; species Elaeis guineensis. The sequence goes on along the minus strand of NC_026007.2, from coordinate 18,031,944 downwards.
CCCTGGCCAACTTCTGTGTGGATCATCGTTAGAGGGCTTAAACTTTAGAGTCTCATGAAGATCACCATCTTACCATACTATTCATTTGAGAAAGTATAAAATTCTATCTCATTGCATGCTTGTTTTTGTTTTGTTCGATATCTACAAGATGATTCTAGGATTTGGATTTTGGTTCGATGATTTTAATTGTCAAAGCTTTCGATATATTTATTTTAAAATTTTTAAAATTTAATTTTTACTATGTGATTGGAATCCAACTGTGGTATCTGAGCCATCTTTGTTAGATTCGATTAAACAAGTGCAAAAGTTATAATATAGAATTGTTCTAGTTTATATATTGCCAAAAATATTGCATCAATTTCTTGCATCAGTCTTAAAATCAAAAATTTATTTTTGACTTTATTTGAACCATGAATTTAAATTTTAGTTATTAAAATTATGAATTTATGATAATATGAAATTTATAGTTTCATGGTTACATGATGCTTAAATCAATTTTAAGTTTAAGGGTGTAATGCATGCCTAATTTGATTAGGGTCTGTTATTCAATTTGGGAAAACTTGTTATATATATGTTTAGTCATTTTGTGCACCCTTATATGATTTTTGGTATGTCAATATGATTGTTATTATGACTTATAAAAGCATGCCGAATTGCATAATATGTTTAGTACATTTTATGTAGTTGTAGTTAGGATATGCCGAGACTAGTTCAAAGATCCTCTATAAAATTATATTAAGTTATAATATCAGGATTCACTTTCAGATCAAATGTCAAATTCATTTGATCAATTGGTATATAGGTAAGTGTTAAAGGTAATTTTCTAATTAGGTCCGTATGCTAGCCTGGCCAACTTTGTTGGTGTCTAACAAAAGCTACGGAGAGCCTCCTACCTACTGACCTGACCAATTTGATCTTATTAAATTTCAAACTTAGATTGATTAGTGATATAGATACTACAACAGCCTTCCTTCAAGCTTGGTCAATAGAATGTGTCAAGATCTTAGTGAGCTTGTTGTGCTATCCACAAGGCTTACTATAGAAATTGATATGATGTTGACTAAGTGCATATTGATGCTTATGGCATATTTGAATAGTATTGCTTTGTTGTGCTATTCACAAGGACAGCATTGTTTAAGTATGACCATATGGGATTGATGGGTTAACTTAACTAAAATACTATAGTTTGTTGTACTATCCACAAGACTATAAGTGATCTGGAGGCAAGAGAAAAAATATTAAAAATTATATGAGGTATAATTGGTAAAGAATTACCTACTCTTGAACTCATAAATGCTACTCTTGAACTCATAAATACTTGTTGTGCTATCCACAAGGTATTTGTAAGGAATAAAGATCTCAACCCTACTTAGAAACATAAGGATATTTCTCATTTTTCATACTTGAGGGCTATGAAATTTATTAAAATAGTGAGAGACATAATTAGACAAGTTCTAATCTAATTATGTATGTCATCATGAATTATCTGCTTATATTATGTTCTTGTTATTGTAGATTAACTGCACATATGGCATCCTCACTATTGCTTGAGGCATACTAGATGCTAACAAATTGACTGGACTGAACTACGTAGATTGGTTAAGAAATTTGAGAATTATTCTCACTCAGGAGAAAGTCTCCTACATACTGGATACACCTACACCCGATACGATCAAAAAAGATGCATCTGAGGAGAAAAGGGCCACATATAAGATGTGGAAGGATGATAGTGTGACTGTCAAATGCGTCATGCTTATCTCGATGAACAATAAGCTTTAGAGGCAGCATGAGGATATGGATATTCCGTCTATACTCCTTAATCTTAAGGAGTTATATGAAGAACAAAGTTGAACTGCTAGATATAAGATATCTAAATAGTTGTTCCATGCTCGCATGACTGAAGGTACGTCTGTGCAAACTCATGTCCTAAAGATGATTGATTTGATCACTTGTCTGGGATAATTGAGTTTCATCATGGATGGTGAACTTAGCCAAGATTTGATCCTATAGTCTCTCCCTGATTTTTTCTCTCAGTTTGTCATAAACTATCATATGAATAAATTGAATATCAGCCTGCCTGAGCTGTTGAACATGCTGAAAATAGCAGAGAGTCATTTCAAGGGTGAAAAGGCTTCAGTTCTTCTTGTCGATAAGATCAACAAGAAGAAAAGCAAGAAGGATTCCAAAAAAAAGTTAAACCCTAAGGCTGGCATCTCCAAGAAGAAGGTGAAGAAGGTCTTCGCCAAAGGTACTTGCTATCACTATGGCAAAGAGGGGCACTGGAAGAGAACTTGCAAGAAATACCTTGCAACTATGAAACAAGCAAATATTGCTAAACATTTGTATATGATACAAACTAACTTATCATTAAGTACTTTAATTTTAGATTTTTGGATATTGGATACCGTCTGTGGCTCACATCTTTGCAAATCATTACAGGATCTGTAGAAAATAAAGAGTCTGAATAAAGATGACTTTGAGCTGTTCGATACTAGTCGAGAATCCATTCAGATCGAAGTCGTGGGAACCAAAATTTTAAAATTATCTTCGGACAAAATTTTAGAACTGAAGATCTGTTATTATATTTTTAATGTTGTTAGAAATATTATTTCTATACCCTTGTTATTAGAACAAAATTTTGAAATAAAAGCAAAGAACAATGATTGTTCTATTTGTTTTTCTAACAAATTTTATGAAAATACTTTTATTGATAATAGTCTTCTATTCCTATCACTTAATAATAATGTACTTCATATTGATAATATGAAGAAAAGAAAGAGAGAGAATGTGAATGTCACATACTTCTGGCACTGTCGATTTGGTCATATAAATGAGTCAAGAATTAACAAGTTATACAAAGATAAATTCTTTGATCCTTATGATTTTGAATCATATGAAACTTGTGAATCTTGTCTCATGGATAAAATGATCAAGACTCTATTTACTAGACATAGAGAAAGAGTGAGTAATATCTTAGACCTTGTACATACTAATATTTATGGTCCAATATCAACTCAAGTCGGAGGTGGATACTCTTACTTCATCACATTTACTGATGATATGTCTAGGTTTGGATATGTATATTTAATAAAATATAAATTTGAAGTCTTTGACAAGTTTAAAGAGTATCAAAGAATAGTTAAAAAATAAATTGATAAAAGTATTAAACCTCTTTGATCGGATCGAGAAGGAGAATACTTGACTAGTGAGTTTCTTGATCATCTAAAACAAAATAGAATACTCTCTCAATGGACACCTTCTTACACTCCATAATTAAATGGTATTGCAAAAAGAAGGAATCGCATCTTATTAGATATGGTGCGGTCCATGATGTGTTTCACAGATCTTTCGATCTCTTTTTGGGGATATGCTCTCAAGGTCGCAGCATATGTTTTGAACAAAGTGCCATCCAAATCTGTCTCTAGCACTCCATATGAGATATGAAAAGGAAAGAGATAGTCTTAAATATCTTAAGATTTGGGGTTGCCTTGCTTATGTGAAAAATATTAATGGACATAAGTTTAGTGCTAGATCAAAAAAATATAGGTTTGTGAGTTATCCCAAGGAGAGTATAGGATACTACTTCTACCACCATACTCAACAAACGATGTTTGTTGGTAGGCATATCATTTTCTTGGAGAAAGAGTTTATCCCAGAAGAGGGCAGTGAGAGGTCAGTTGAACTTGACGAAGTTCAAAACCTACAACCTATCCAAAATTCACAAGCTGATTCTCAACCAGATGTACCCATTATTGAGGCACAGCCACTACATATACCTCCTCTTCGAAGGTTAAGTAGAGTGCATAATGTACCACTCAGATATGAGTTTGTTATTGAGAATGACAACACATCCCACATTATTGAGAATGAAGATTCCACGACCTATTCAGAAGCTGTCACGAGTAGTGACTCTAATAAATCGCTCAATGCCATGAAATCTAAAGTAGACTTCATGTATACCAACCAAGTTTGGACTTTGGTTGATGCACCTTAGGGTGTGACCCAAATAGGCTGTAAATGGATCTTTAAAAAGAAGATTGAAGTAGATGGCTAGGTAGAGATCTATAAGGCCAAATTGGTGGCAACAGGTTTCAGACAAAAATAAACTGTCGATTATGAAGAAACTTTTTTGTCGGTAGCCATGCTCAAGTCTATTTGGATTATGCTTGCTATTGCTACATACCATGACTATGAGATCTGGCAGATGGATATCAAGACTGCTTTTCTCAATAAAAAATTTGAAAAAAAAGTCTATATGACTCAGTCAGAGGGATTATCTCTAGTGGGAGAGCAAATCATGTATACAAGTTGAATAGATCCATTTATGGATTAAAACAAGCATCGAGGAGCTGGAACATCTGTTTTGATGAGACAGTCAAATCGTTTGGCTTTATCAAAAATATGGATAAACTTTATGTGTACAAGAAGACTAGTGGACGTGCTATTGTCTTATTGATCTTGTATGTGGATGACATACTGCTCATTGAGAATGATATCGCAATGTTGCAATCGATCAAGATATGGCTATCACAAAAGTATTTCATGAAAGACTTAGGTGAAGCATCCTATATACTTGGTATAAAGATCTATAGGGATAGATCAAAAAAGATGCTTGGCTTGTCCCAATTTAGGTACATAGATCTTGTGTTGAAGAGGTTCAATATGAAGGGAAGTAAAAAATGTTACTTGCCTATAGGTTATGGCATACAACTCTCTAAGAAGATGTCTCCTAAGATACTTGAAGAGAAAAATAGAATGGGTTCTATTCCTTATGCTTCAACTGTAGGATCAATAATGTATGCTATGTTATGTACCAAGCCTGATGTGACTTATGTCTTTGGCATTGTAAGCAGATTTCAGGCTGGGATCATTGAAAAGCTGTAAAAAATATATTCAAGTACTTAAGAAAAACTAGAGTTTTTCTCATATATGGAGGATCTGATTTAAAACTAGAAGGTTATACTGATTCTAATTTTTCATCTGATTCGAATGATAGCAAATCCATATCTGGGTATGTGTTCACCTTGTATGGTAGGATAATAAGTTGGAAGAGTTCCAAATAGCAAACTATTACTGACTCAGTCATTGAGGCTGAGTACATTGTTGCTAGTGAGGCTGCTAAGGAGACCATTTGGATGAAGAAATTCATCTCAAAATTGGGTGGGGTTTCAGGGATTGAACAACCAGTTTCCATTTATTATGATAATACTGGGGCAGCTGCTCAAGCCAAGGAATCGAAGTCTCATCATAAATCTAAGCACATCCTAAGATGGTTCCACCTCCTTCGGGAGATAGTTGAAAGATGTGATGTGATCGTGGAGTGAGTTGATATCAAAAACAATATAGTGGACCCATTCACTAAGGCCTTGTCAATGCAACAATTTGACCACCACCTTGATTGCATGAGAATCAGTACAAGGGCGATTGGCTTTAGTGCAAGTGAGAGATTGAAAGAATAATATTCTACAAGCCAATCGCATACGGGATACGATTGCATATTTTCTATAATTTACCTTCAAACTCATATAATTGACATTAATTTTTAATAAAATAGGTATTTTGATTCATTATATGCTACATCTTATAATTATTTTTAAGATTATAATGAATCTCATAGGTCTGGATAATAATTTTAGGACCATGATGAGATCACGTCAGTGAGATCTAAATCTTTGATAGCCATGACCTAAAATATTTTCAGTCATTGGTTCATTGAGTCGGAGATCAATGATACCGGTAAGACTTGCATGTCCTATGTATGCTCAGTGATGAGGGTGGTTGATCTCACAACCACTTATATGATAATACTAATACAAGAATATGGGTGCTCATTAGAGACTGAGTTCACTGAATAGACCTACGAAAGAACATCTGTTGGAGTCTTATTTATATGTCAGCTGATAATTCTCTGGTGGGAGTTGTGTAAGTGATCCTTTGACTTGAGATTACCATGGTATCTTGTGTACATAAATTCATATTTTGGTTCACTTCTTAAATTGATTCTCTGATCCTTGTATGGGGTGTTCTGGATGTGGTGAAGTATGCATGGAGGTTGTGAGTAATCAATAAGAGATCAGTCACTCCTAATAAGGGAAACGAACATCCTATGTGATCTCATAGGTCGATGATTCTGAAAGTCTTTGACCAAAGCAAGATAATAATTAGAAATAGATTTTTAATATATCATCAACTGAATCATCACCTTCTAATTGAGATACATAAAGATAAGTAATTAGGTTTGACATGATTTCATGCTCATAGCTCATCTGGGATGTTGTTTGATTGAAGGATTGAATTACATGGTAACTTGCCACTAAAGAATATTTTGATAATTTGCTATCAAAATTTTAAATCTTTTGGATAGTCATAACATATTGCTAAATATCAATCTTAATTTTAATTTAAAAATTAATTAAGAAGAGTTTTAGTTGATTGAGACTCTTGAGCTGATCTAATCTGATCGGATTAGGGTTACGTCAAGAGTCTATATCCACTGCTGGCTAGATTTGGAACCCAATGGGTCACACACTTTAAAATTTGATCTTAGTCTAATTTAATTATGATTTAATATAAATTATATGGATTAATTTGATATGCTAGCATATTGTATTAATCCAAATTCCTAAATAGGTTCAATGCAAAGCATTTAAGCTAAACTAGACCAGTTGCCTTTGACCTAATAGGATTGGGTCTAATTTAATTTAGTTTTTATCCAACTTAAAAGTATTTTAAGTATAGAAGGAGTCCTCTACGCCTACTAGGTCTCACACCAAAAATTAATTGGCACCCCCCTCTTAATTGCATTGAGAAGTGAAGAGTCCTTCATGAAGGCTCTAATCTATCTCTTCGTTTCTATCTAGATCCTTAATTATTACATGCTGATTTAATATGAAAAATTTATGCAGTGTAGAAGAGGAGTCCTTCTGTATGAAGGCTCTTCTATACCAAAATAAATCATGGAGATTTATTTCTCTCCATGAAGAAGTTGGAGCACCAAGAGTTGGCACCCCTTGGTCCTTCCTCATGTCCCTTCTTAGCCTATTTATATGGGGCATCCCATATAGGCTAAGGGTTAGATTTTAAGTGAAAATTAGAGCCAATTGGCATGTAATATAGGAGAAAAATTTAAAAAAAAAATTAAGAAAAAGAGAAAAAAAAAATTGAGAAGAAAAGTTGTAAGAAGGGTGGTGAGAAAATTAGCAAGTGTTGCTAGTTTGTTCTAGGGTTTGATTTTTTCATATGTTGGAGCTTAAAATCAAATCCTAAGTTATGAGATTTCTGAAGAGTGTTCTCTTGATATAATTTTGATGGTAAAATTGAAGGTGACTAGGCCTTGGTGTGATCGTACTTCAATTTCGAAGTCGATAGTATTCTTGTGAAGAAAGGCTGCGACAGCGCACCGGTTAGGAAGGAGCTTGGCCAACTTCCATGCAGATCACTGTTGGAGGGCTTCTACTTTAAAATCTTATGAAGATTACTATCTTACCATACTATTCATTTGAGGAAGTATAAAATTCTATCTCATTTCATGCTTGTTTTTGTTTTGTTCGACATCTACAAGGTGATTCTAGGGTTTGGATTTTGGTTCGATGGTTTTAATTATTAAAGCTTTCGATATATTTATTTTAAAATTTTTAAAATTAAATTTTTACTATATAATCAGAGTCCAACATAAAATATTTTAAAAATATTTTTCAAAAAATCAATTCCCATCAAACTAGGACCATCTTTTCAATATAGGGGGTAAACCCTATACCAAGACAATCTTATTCCAGTTTGATGTGAACTTTTAATCATTTAAATTTTAGATTTAAATATAAAATAAGATATATCACATACTAATTTTTAGATCTAAAAAATTAATTCAATTATTTTAAAAATAATTTTTTAAAATCGATCAATCTTGTGCTAGGACAACCTTTACAATATATGGGATAAACCCTATACCAGAACAACCTTATATCAGTATAAAATTAATTTTAAATTATTAAAACTTTTAGATATAAGATAAAAATTAGATTATATATGTCTTTAAAAATCTAGCTTTGATACCACTGTTAGAAAGTCGAATAGGGTGCATGTGCAGATTTCAAAAATCTTTTTGATCACAATGGAAAAACTATCAGGTTAAACCCTTTAAACCCACATGCAATATATCTCATCTAATCCTATCCAAGCCCAGGAGAAAAGACATACATATAATCTGAAAATAAAAGTAAGTATGAGATCAGATCTCAATATCTTAGCATGGATAAAAATTCACTGCAACCGATGATCTTCGGTTCGAAAATCTTCAAGCCGCACACGTGTCCGACCTCTACGGATATCTATCGAGATCAATCTCGAATCGATCTTCTCATAGTAGATCCTTCTTCTCCAAGTAGGATCTCAGTTCTTTAGAATCTTGATCAACTCTTTTATCAAGACTATAGAATCAACTTTTTGATCTACAGTATTTTCTCTTCGTTCTTCGCTGTAGATGAACAACTCCTCAACTCTTGTTATGTAGAAAGGTGGGATGCCTAACCTTTAGGTGTGGGAAAGAGAAGAGGGAGAAGGTGTGGTGTGGAAAAGGGAGAGAGGGAGAAAGATCTGATTTTTAATCAAAAATAAAAACTTAACTTCTAAAACCCTAGGAGTTCTTCTCATTACATAGGCCCTTCCCTGATTCAAAACAGGAATCCAATTAACTTAAGAAGGTATATCTTTATCTCATAAGAATTTCTATCTTTTTAATCTAATTTTTTTTATTAAAATCAGACTTAATTGGTAGGTTATCTGCCCACTTTGGCAAGTATATGGGGTGCCTCATGTTATACAGGGCAGGCAGTTGGGGCACCAACCCTTGGCGCCCCATTCTAAGGTTTTTATTCAGGAGAGGGGGTGTGGCCCCTCTTTCTCTCTCTCTCCTCCATGCCATGCCACAAGAGGGGGCAGGCCCCTCTTACATTATCCAGGGGAGTGGCGCCCCTTGGTCCTACCATAAAGGAAGGTAGGCGCCACCCTTCTTTCCAATTATTCTGTACACCACTAAGAGATAATGAAGAGATAATATAGAGATAATGAGGAGATAATTTAGCTAACTAATTGGTATAATCCAATCCTCTTGGGCTCACAATTAGGTGTCTAATTAAATCTAAATGGATTTAGGTTAGGTTCAAGGCAATGAACTTGATCCAATCGAAGTCTCAAAAAAAATTAGGTTTAACCATATGCTAGCATGGTTCTATTAAATCCAATAGGATTTTAATAAATTCTAATCCAATTAGAACTTTATAAGCTCAATTGGCAAATTTAAGATTAAATCTCTTAATGTGTGACCCCATAGATTCTATTCTATCTAGTAGTGAGATATATTATGATCTCCATCATAATATCATCGAAACTCTTTTTGATGGATTGAAATATTTTTAATTCTATCCTTCGAGGATCATCGATCATCAAGACGATGCCCGATGAATCTCATAATCTACCAGTGACACCTAGCAGTATGTAGTGGCAATCTAGTAGAATAAAAGTATAAACTCTTAGGTGCAATTAATGTATGATTCAGTTCTTCTATCGTGAGTCCTGACTTAACAGAGGTCATGAAAAACTCGTCAGACCCCATTGTCAATCATATGTTAAATTGGTTCAACTCGAGTTCATTTGTGAACCCCATGAAAATTCTTTTTCAGTATTCACACTTGCTTTGGCCAAAGACTTTCTGAACTCAGTCTTGCAAATTGCATAGGATTTCTCCTTTTCTATCAAGATCGATAGATTTCTTCTAGGTGCATCCTACTTCAAACAACAAATCTGAACCTACTAAAGCCAACATACACAGTAAGGACCCATATGGCTAGGGACTATGGGAACATGTAGTCAAACTTAATAGTCTCGTTGTGAATAGCCAATGACACCGCAGGTCAAAGGACCACTCACACCACTGTAGTATCGAGAAGACTACTGACGAGTGAGTAGACATCCATGTGGTTCTCATGTTGATCATGCTCAATACAAGTTGTTCTCTAACAACCACCTACACCCTCATCCCAGTATCCCTATACTTTAGATCTAAGACTCTTCTACCCACAAGAGAGGTAAACTGTGCCCCGATCTCGAATGGATTGATCACTATCCTCCATGATGATTCTTTGATTAGGAGCATTTAAAAATTAACCACTAATTAATGTATGTCTCAAATTCTCAATATTTTAAGAATATACAAAAATCATCTTTGTTAATTTTTAGGATAAATCATAAACACATAAACATGATTGGAATGAAAAAGTCCTTTATTGATAATAAAAATATTACAAGTATAAGATTAAGTCCTGAAATTACATAATGTGTCAGCCAATAATTGACTTCTAAGGCACAAATCTAACAAAAACACCTCTATTTTGTGTGATAAAATTTGAGAAGCTTTTATCATGAGAAGTGTTCTCAGATAGGGGTGTGAAAATAAAGAAGAGGTGGGCTTCTGTGCATGTATAACAAAAGAAAAATACTTCCTCTTGGGCATGAGTTCTAGGGTGGGTTCCTTAAGATTTTGACTCTAGGGTTTTATGGAAAGATTAAAGGAGAGAAAAGAGTGTCTTCTCCTTATATTCTTCTAGCACCTTACCTCCTCTATTGCATATTTCTAATTTCTAGAGGAGTTCGAGAGAATCAAAGAAGGATCGAGATCGATCGTCAAATTAATCCCTGTGCAAGCTAGCGCTCTCAAAAGGACCGATCAGCACTTGAACTTCAAGTGGATGATCCTAGAGGCTGGACATCCTGTGCGACTATGAGCAACCAGCGAGACCTTCAGATCTTCATCTATGGTTGCATTGTTCACCTACCCACACTCAGATATAGGGTTCGAAACCTTGGTAATTATAGAATTGATCTACTGTGTTTACTAGTTTCATGCATGATATACTGATTTTGTAGTTCAGATTTTTACATGCATATATACATGCCATAGATCCTTATGTAGGGTGTTTTATGATCAGATCATATACTTACATTATAGATTAAAATATTTAATCTAAATTTATTCTACTGCAAAAAGTTTTAAAATGCATGCATGAAACCCCTACAATTTTTTTTAGGACCTTATGCTGAAGAGGTTCAGTATGAATGAGAGTAAAAAGAATTATTAACCCATGAGTCAAGACATACATCTCTCTAAGAAGATGTCTCCTAAGACACCTGAAGAAAAGAATAGAATGAGTTATATTTTCTATGCTTCGATAGTAGGATCAATAATGTATGCTATGTTATGTACCAGACCTGATATAGCTTATGCCTTGGATGTAGCCAGTAGATTTCAGATTGACCTAGGAGAGAATCATTGAAAAGTAGTAAAAAATATTCTTAAGTACTTAAGAAGGACTAAAGATATCTTTTTAGTATATGATGGTTCTAACTTGAAACTAGAAGGATATACTAATTCTAATTTTTAATCAGATTCAGATGATAGCAAGTCCATCTTAGGGTATGTCTTTACTCTGTATGGTAGAGCAGTGAGTTGGAAGAGTTTTAAGCAGTAGACTATAGCTGACTTAGTTACTGAGATATTGTACATTGCTGCAAGTGAAACTACTAAGGAAGCTGTCTGGATGAAGAATTCATCACTGAATTGGGTGTTACTCCTGAGATCGTAAATCCAATGATACTATATTGTGATAACACTAAAGCCGTTGCTCAAACAAAGGAATCAAGGTCTCATCAAAAATTTAAATACATTCTAAGATGCTTCCACCTCGCTCGAGAGATTATTAAAAGATAAGATATAATCATTGAATGAGTAGATACAAAGAACAATATAGCAGATCCGTTCACTAAAGCTTTACCACAGCAGCAGTTCGATCGTCACCTCGATTGTATAAGATTAAAGTATAAGGACGATTGACTTTAATGCAAATAAAAAATTGAAAGAATTATGTCTTACAAGTCAATCACAATTTATATTACAATGAGATTTTTTTTGATCTTCTTGCTCATGTAAATGATATTTTTATGAATAAATTAAGACATTATATTTTGTCATATGCTGCATCTTATATTTATTAAGATTATGATGAACCCCATAGACTAGGACAATAGTTTTAGGACCATGATGAGATTATGCTAGTGAGATCTAAAATTCTAAAATTTTAATCTAAAATATTTTCAATGATTGGTATATTGAGTCGGGGATCGATGATATCGAAAAAACTGACACATCCTATGTATGCTCAATGGAGAGGGTGGTTGATCTTACAATCACTAAGGTGGAGATACTAATATAAGAAGGTGGGTGCTCATTAGAGAATGAGTTCACTAAATTGACCCATCAAGAGAACATCTTATGGAATCTTACTTATATGTCAAAAGATGATTTTCTAAGTAGGAGTAGTGCAACTGATCTTTAGACCTGAGACCACCATGATATCTTATGTACATGAATCCATATTTTGATTCATACTCATTCATGACTAAAATCATATATGGGGTGTTCTGGATATAGTGAATAGTGTATGAAGATTGTGAACAGGTCAACAAAGAATCGATTACTCCTAATAAGAGGAGATCGCATCCTACATACTCTAATCATATGATGATTCAGGAAGTCTTTGATCAAAGCAAAATAAAAATTAAAAAAAAAATTAATATTTTATTAATCGAATCATCATTATAAGATTGAGAGAAATATGAATATGTAATTAGGTTTGACTTGTATCCATACTCATAAACATATTCGGGATGCAAGGATGATCGAAGGATTGAATTGCATGATAACTTATCACTGAAAGGTATATTTGATATTTCTACCAAATTTCATATCTTTCGGATAGATATGATACATTTCTAGATGTCAATCTTGTTTTATAGTTTTGATTGAATTAAAGAGTTTAATTTAATTATCAATTAGAAAGAGTTTTAATTATTGAACTCAAGTTAGCTCGGTTTGACCTACATCGATTAGAGGGGTTCTAATCAAGTTAGGTCAACTTACATCTGGATCTACTCCTAACTAGATGTGGAACCCAATAGGTCACACACAAAGAAAACTGATCAAGGATCTAATTAGATTAGATCATGTTTGTAGGATAAACATGCTAGCACGTGTTGCAAACTCTAGCTCTTGATTCGAATCGGATTCAATTTTGATTCTTGATTTAGGCTGATCTAATTAATTTAATCTTTTGGTTTGATCAAGTCTTAATTTGGGTTAGCAAAGAGTTTGCATCTAATTGGCTTTTATTTGAACCCAATTGAATTGGGTGTCACCTTATCTCTTGGCACCATAACCAGATAGGGACTTAAAGTCCAAGTGGTTATGGAGTCTTAAAATTCTTTCATGCCAATTGTTTCTCTCCTTGGTTCCATGCCCTACATGGGAATTGGCGCCTAATTTTTTGGCCATTGGATGGCCAGTGGATGAAGATCCAACCATGGAAATGGTTGACGCCCCTTGAGATGGCTTGCACCTCTTTGGAGAAACATCGAGAGAAAAGATGCCAATTCAAAATAGCACCCCCCTGAAGAGTACTTCTGAAAGAAGACTTCTCTTTATTTAAATTCTCTGGTGGTTATTCCTGATGGGGCATGAGAAATTAGATAAAGGCACCTCTTTGGAAAACATCAAGAAAAATCATCGATGTTTTAAATCAGCACCCAGTTGAAGAGTTTTTCTGTTAGAAGGAGCCTTTTCACATATTTATCTGATTTTTGGGCATGGAAAATTGGAGGAGGCATGAGGAATGGGTGTGCGCCCTTTGGGAAACATCTCTGTGCCACCTATAAATAGGTGGCGTGCCATAGGGTCAAGGCATCAATTCTCCAATCCTTTCTTTCTTACATAAGTCTCCAAGGTTGTCCAAATAATCCTCTTCCTTCTTTTGTTAAAACAAAGTCCTATTTGGTAAGGACAAGTCTGATTTTAGGATAAGGGCTTCAAAAAAGAATTAGGAAAGACAAGGAGAAAAGAAAGAGAAAGGGAGAAGCCAAGAGAGGAGGAAGTAAGGCCAAATACTTGAGAAATATTATGCTGTCAAGAAAGCCAGAAAAATTCTTGGAAGAAGGATTCGGCAAGAAGAATCAAGGAAGGAGCTAGAGTCTTGAACCCAGTTCCTGTGTGGATCACCATTGGAGAATGAACACTTGGACACCTCATGAAAAAATTTTGGAA